>NC_052119.1:6753155-6754717 GCF_012273895.1 Zerene cesonia
CGACGCGTTCGATTAACGCCCACGCGATTGGGCCGCCGGTGCGAGCGCTATGACCATCATTTTCCTTTTTGCCTTTACATAATTAGACCACTGAAGAACCGCCATACTGGTACAAATGACCTAGTAATTTGTGTCACCATCTCCCGGTCTACAAGATACTTGAAGCTATCTACTATTTTTATGGGCTGGCTATCAATGCAGACAGGTGGAATGTTTTCGGTTCCCTTTTCCGATCTGAGTATTAACATTTCGGTCTTTTTAATGTTATCAATGTGCAAGAGCATATCTTTCACATATCATTAATCTGAAATTCATTTTTGCCAAATACGGACGTGAAGAATTACTTTTCAAAATCATTTTACTAGGATATGAGTTTTTTAAATATCCATACGGGTACGATTACGATTTTCGAAACCCAGCCAAAAATAAAATAGTACCTAATTGACCAAAAGGCACGGGTCAAGAAGACAATATTACGGATTTTTTTTTTCTTCCTGACAATTTCAATTCGATGTCCGTTACATTTTCTTCTGGCACAAAATTCAAAATATCTAGTTACTTGTCCTTATATTTACAACCACAGAAATGTTCAAGAAATTCTTTTAACTCCCAATAATTCAAGATCTTTATGGAGAAATTTTCAATCTAAAATATCATTTAAAGAGATAATCTTCCATGCAAAATGAAAATAGCGATGAATATGAATCAACCTCCTCTTTTATCACACCAAGAGCTCAAGAGAGTTCGTCTCAAAATAATGTTACTAAAAAACCCAGTTTGACCGAAACTGCTCCGGAATCATTTAACTTCGCGAAAACGTTAAAGGATCTGCAATTTTCTGAGTGTCGCAATCACCTACAGCCCTGTTGTCATTTGCAAATGGTAGATTATTTTATTGCATTTACAGAATATGTTTATAAAAATATATGAGGTACTAGCAGAACTGCTAGTGGACAAAAAATCAGTATTTCTGAAAGTTGTATGTTTTTTGGTACATAAGTTACATCACTGCCAGCCATCAAAATCCGTTCCGTGGTTTTAGCTTGAAAGTGTACCTAACTAAAATATATCCACACATGTTGATCTATAAAAAGGGATATAAATATACACCTACAATAAAAGGAACTAATAAGTGCTTGATTAATTTTCTTTATTCTTTTGGCGGAAACTTCACTTACTCCACAAAACTGATGAAACAAAATAATGTAATGTATGAGATTTATGTGTTGGATGATCAATAGTTTGGCTAATTTATTTGATAGTTATTGTATATAGACCGGGAGATGGTGACACAAATTACTAGGTCATTTGTACCAGTATGGCGGTTCTTCAGTGGTCTAATTACGTAAAGGCAAAAAAGAAAATGATGGTCATAGCGCTCGCACCGGCGGCCCAATCGCGTGGGCGTTAATCGAACGCGTCTGATAAATAACGAGTGTCGAACGATTTGTTCCACAAAAATGCTTGTATTTTCAGATAGTCCAAAAAAAAGAAGTAGGCGGTAGCGTAATGCCATACTTCTCGGGTGTGACTTACAGCCCGCCATACCTACGCGAATATAT
>NC_052119.1:6755717-6766013 GCF_012273895.1 Zerene cesonia
GTAATTAGACCACTGAAGAACCGCCATACTGGTACAAATGACCTAGTAATTTGTGTCACCATCTCCCGGTCTAATAGGCCGTAGCAAATGGTTTGACATGTTTTATAGGTTAATGTGCTTACACGACACCAAAACTAATATTTTTAAAGGAACAACGGCCATTTATAAAAAGCAATAGATATTTTCTTTTTAATTGTAACACATAGAAGAGATTAGATCTCCCTCGCTCGCCGGATATACCCGACTTGTATTGCCATTATTTAACGTGTATAACGTATCTATAGCTTTAAAAGATCTTAAGCATATATATATGATGAATTTACTCTTACAGAATGCAACAATACATAAATTGAAGGAGAGCACCAAACGATTACTGGGTATTTTAGATCAAATCCAGTCGAAAACAAATAGGAAGATTGCTATAACTGATAACAAGTTGCCCGACGATGACCCTCAAGTATGTACCTTCAATGCTCGTATACCTATTTAACTCATAGCTTGTAATTAACTTTTAATTCATTAAAATAAAAACATAGTGTTATGCTTTTTTTAGCTGGTAACTAAATTAAATATATTTGGCCGGTGTTACAGTAATAATTTATACTTGGGATGTTTCGAGATTGTATGTCCTTAAATTTCCATAACAGGAAAAATAAAATAAGTCTTTAGCGGTGTATTAACTCACAAAAATTATAAAACTAATTACATATTAACATCGTTCTATAGCCGTCGACTTCAACGTACAATGTCGCTGAAATAATTCCATGCGAAGCATTAAAAAGTTTGGAATATCAAACTAGAATATTGCAAGCGATTAATATCGAGGTAAAAGGCTCGTTTTCATCGAACAACCAAATATCTAATATTTTTTTAACATCATCTAATATCCATTTTATAGAGTGAAGATGATGACTGTTCCATTTATAAGAAACTAACGCGCAAATGTCAATGCTTGAATGTTAAGGAATATAATGATTTTGTCATACATTTTAATGAGAGCACCAAGTATACCACGAATAACATCGGGGAAATCGTAAAAAATATGCGCATTTTAAAAAAGTTCTTGTATATGGGCAGTGACTACACAAAAAATGCATTAATGTTTCTTAACGAGGTGAGTCATGTAGATTTGAGTGCAGTGAGAGTCGAGCACGCTTCGGCACGAATCGGGTCAGCTCGCCCCGGGGAAGGTACCACACCCCTACAAAATATCAGCGTAAAATTGCAGCATGTAGCAGCCTCTGCATGCAGAGGCACTCATGCCTCTGCGATGTACATGGGCGGTGGTGATCGCTTGCCTGCTTAGCCAGTTCAGTTGCTTGCTAAATCATAAAAAATGCTGCTTTGTTTCGTTCAGTGAGTGGAGGAACCGGAGGCCCGTATTCTTTTCCCCACTTTTCTTATCATTTACCTCTTAAAAGCGGGCAACACATTTGCAGCAGCCCCACCTCTACAAATGTTCATTGGCGGTGGTGATTGCTTACAAATAGGTAAACCACAAGCTCAGTTGCCCGCCTGCCTCATATAAAAACCAAGTATACATTGGAACATATGTGCTTTAATTATTGTTCATATATTTCATCTTACTTTCGTTTTTATCAATAGGTATTTTAAATAGGTAGGGTCAAGAGTCAGTATTTGAGCATATATAATATCTGTGATAGATACATGTAGTTAAAACTGTACTAGTCCAGAGACCAAAAATAAAATATATATATTTTTTAATTAAATTTCGTATACCCTATATAGGATAATTACCCCATGTCTAAACTAGGATTTCTATATTTTTTCAGGGATTAACGGACTGCAAATTTAAGGAAAAAATTGAAATAATTCAAGGATGTACCCATGCTGATATCTGTAATATATTTGACGAATACTCCATAGTTACAGTGTGCATAGCCTGGCCCTGTAAGGTCGAATATTATGGCGATTCTATAACGCAGGTATATGAAATAATTTCATAATAAGGTAACCACTTTTTTTTTCAAATATTAACAAAAATTTTACGGTGAACTTAGTTTATAACCATTTTATTTTGTGTGTTAAGGTTATAAAAGCCTTTCCATATTTATTAGTTGAAACTAAACGACAAACAAATGGGCCTAAAGTTCTAATTAGGGAAAACTGTTTCAATTTATATTGTTACGTACATATATTGTTACCGTTATAATCCGTCTTTCGTTACATTTTAAGACAATTCAGTTGTTGACTATTATAGGTATCATAAAGCCATGTTATTTATTTTTTTACTATATTTGTTACTAACATTCATTATTTATTAACGTCAGGCATGGGCAGCGAGCTTATTACATAAATTAGCAGATTTAGAAGAAGGTAGGAGGTACTTGAATTTAAATTCAAAAATAACGAACGATATCAAGAAAGTGGTTCGAAAAAGAATTTCACAATTAGAAGCGGATACCGTAGACACTTTGAATGAAGTGTTGAATTTGTTAAGACCATTGTTTATCAAGAACCCAAATGTTACTTATATCAGCAAGTCTGCCCACGAAGGTAATACCAGGTTTACTAACCGAGCCCAAAATACACAAATTATAAGTCCGTATAGATATGGAATTCCAATGATTTACCAGACTGAAGTCAAGTATAGGAGATCGATAAAACCAACTTACACTGCTTAGAGATATAGGTAATTATAAGCTGAATTAATAAAGACGCGAAGTGAGAATAATCAAATATCAAATAAAAGAAACAAAAAAAAAACATTTCAGTCAAATTCAAATAAAGGGATAATAAAAAAAAAAAAAAAAAATCATCGAATTTGTAAATCTTTATTATACCGGTTTCCAGTGGCATAGCGTAGCGGGGTACGGGGGAGCGGCACGCCCCGGGCGGAACAAATAAAAATTCACAGTAAAGAATAAAATATATTTTGTAAATACTTTCAACCATTTTATGTTTTTAACACAACTATAAATTCGAACCTATTGAAAAGAACTAGGAATTTTTCATTACTTATTCTGTGACGAATTCGGGGAATCCCGTTTGTTCGAATGATATTGTTTTTTATAGCGGATGGTAACACTCCATCGTGCAGGGATTCCGCGTATTTTATAAACAAGAAGGGCCTCAAAATTATCTTCCGCCCCGGGAAGCCGTCATGTAAGCCACTGCCGGTTTCCGCAAGATGTTTTTCTTCACTGTTTCGAGTAGGAATAACGTGGATCATGTGCAGATGAATTGAAAATCAAAATATTTACTAGTTTTGTTTTTCTTGTCTTGTTTCTAACTCCCGACTGTGATTTGATACTCAGGTTCTTACTACTGAGCTACAACTACTATTTATATTTTATTTACTTATTAATCTGATAACATGGTAACATGGTAAAATGGTAACAATAATTTCGAAGCTATCTTCACCTCGCGTCTTTATCAAAGCGAATCTAAATGTTCTTGTTTAATTTTAAATATATATGTGTAATTAATCATAAGACGTTTTTAGGTATTGGGACAAGAACTATAAAAGACTTAGTAGAATATCGTGAGCACATGACGATTGATGAAATTTTTATGCATTTAGACATATTGCGTAATTTTAGTCAAATAGAATTTGGCAAAGAGGAACTTACATTTAATTTGCCAGCATTATTGCTGCTATTCAAAGACTTATTGCGAGAATATGATAATAGTGAAATGAATATATTGATTATGAATATGTTAAATAACATAATGACGAAACATATTAAAAATAATGAGGAAAATAAATCTAAAGGTTTAAGAGCTGTTTCTAATGCTTTAACAGAGGTATATTAAATTCAATACATAAAATCATCAATTTATTCAATAAGGTTATTTGTTTCAATTATACTTTTTAATTGAAGCCCATTAAGAGGAAGACTGAAGGTTGTCAGATGCCTCCAAAGAAGAATACTAAGAAATCAAATAAAAGTAAAGGAATGGGAGTTTCACCCATAAAATATTTACAAAAAAGTAAATTAAATCAAGCCATTTGTAAAGGTAAGCAAATGTTTGATATCTTGTATTGATTTAGCACAGATAACATACTAAAAGTTTTAGTGATCCAATTATTTTTAAATACATATGCTTTTTAGGTTCAAATTGGGAACCTTCCACAGTGCCTAACAGATCAAAAAAGTTTGGTAAAGGTATATAATTACTATTGTTAAACTACAACATTATTGCGTTTTAATTATATCATCTCATGTTAGTGTATTCTTTCTTTCACAGATTTGAGAGCTTCTATCATAATAGTGCCAATTGAAAAATAATATACAACAATAAATAACAATTTATTAGTCAAATATAAAACAATATAGCAAAACCTATACAATAAAATGATGATAACAGTTTTTAAATATGGTATATATTTTGTAATAAATAAATTTTAAATAAAGATTGCCGTCTTACTACTTTTTACAAATCTCCATATTATTTTTTCAACATCCATGTGAGCAATGAAAAGAGCATTTGGAATATTATTACATTTAAAATATAAAATGACAGCAGACATCCTGTTTTATTAAATTATATTAACAACTATTTTCCTTATCAAACACCTTGAAAAAAAATTAAATGCACAATGGAATAAGCATATTTACTAGTGTTATAACAATATAATGCTTAGTGAGATCTAGAATTAGGACCATGACAAAAGTTTGTCTGATGATGGATGATGATTATAATATATTTTCAGTCAAAATTTCTATGATCATAATGATTTGATCTTTCAAATGTGAGACTTCTTTTATTCTGAGGACCAGGACTGCTTGGTCTAAAAATCATTGCAACTAAAATGTAAAATCCACCAATTATCTTACTGAAAAAATCAAGAGTACCCAAAAACACTGGTGTAGAATTTTTTATCAATATAGAAATTTCTCTTAGCAATGCTAATATAAAGTTTCCAAGGAAATTTACAAATGCAGTGCTTCCAGTGAATAATGCAATGATAAATGCAAATACAAAAGTAAAAAATTCTTTAACATTTCTTATTGACAAAGCACTCTTCAATGTTTCTTTAATATCATTAATACTTTCAGCTATTTGAGTTTTATCTTCAGGTTTTATTTCTTTTGCTTTAATTATTATATCCTTCTTTGTTGCACCTGTTAATATTGGTTCTAGCTCTAAATATGCTTCTGTTATATGCCTTATGCATTTTAATGCTATTAGTACTTCATTATCTCTAAATTTTATACCTTTAACTTGAAACCAGAATGCGCCAAACGGTTCATTATCAATTTCTGTCCATAAACACAAACTCGTTGATACGTTCAATTTTAAGATACCGGAGTTCGTAATGCCAATCCAATGTAAATTCGGATGCACTGAGCGCAGTTTCTGGACTGTTTCAAACAAATCTCTTAAAAACTCTTTCTCGGCAGCACTTATTAAAACAATATCACGGTATCCAATTTGCTGATCGACAAGCCTTCTTTCCAAATAGCGACCTAAGAAAATTCGCGATCTTAGTACATCTTTAACATATTTTTTCACATTCGAAACAGCCATGTCTTCAAAACTATCCAGCTGTGACGAAGTCACTGATGAATTCATAGATGGACTTTGTATTGAAACACTCATTTTGAGATAATAAATAAGTAAATAAAATAAGGAATAAAAAATTGAAGAAAAAATATGATTCACAATAGTCAACAATAACTAATGGTCAAAACTCAAATGATGGACAATGGACATTGACATTTGACAATGACAATGGCAAATAGCTGACTTTAAAATAGAACATACATTGGCAGAATTCGTCCTCGATAGGATAGGGAATTGCCACTAAAGAAAAAGAAGAAGAAGAAATTTGACATAATATGTTATTTAACAAATTAATGATCATATTAAAATATCCTTAAAAAATACTAAAATATTTTTAAATAGTCGTAGAGGATAAATAAACACAAATTAAATGTTACTAGACAATAGAATAGAAGTAAAATCAAATATTCCTATGTTACATCATAGATTTCTAAATATTGCATTAATTTGGTGTAAGATATTATAACGTACGAGTTAATTTTTTAGTACGGGTCACCGGTTGATTAGGTACCTACTAGTTTATTCACTAGAGAATTAACGCCTTGCGCACTTTCCTCATCGATTAATCATTATTTATCAGATCATTACCATCATCTTTTGGAATTTTGAGTTCTCATTGCAGGAAGACAGATGCTCGCAATTACGAGTATATTATATTACAGTAGCAACTACTTGCAATTAATGCCCTGTGCGGTGACATAAAAAAGTAATAAATTACAATATTTGACCAGCCATCATGTTTGCGACCGGCCGGCATCTTTATGTCTATTTCTCGGATTAAGGTGGCAATATAAGTAAAGACAAAAAAAAAACAAATTTATTTGGAGGATCTGTTTATTCGAAAATATTTGTACGTTTAGTTATTAAAAGGTATATTATACATATTTGAGTAAATAAAGGCGATAAATATTCATGTTTGTCTTATTTTGGGAATATTTATGTACACGACACACTTTAATAATTGAAAATAGCAATATATCGTTGAATACAAAACGAAATTGTTTTATATATTATCTTAACATTTAAATTAGCAACGAAACAGCATTGACGTACCTTACGTTATTTTATAAAATTTTAAGTTGTTTCTTACAAGTTGGTTTTTTGTACGACAATGCGAAACATTGTTTTTAATATAATACGTACGTATGATAGTACGTATGATAGAGACGTTCTCATATCTGCAAAAATATTAACTTCAAATTTTTAACAATGTAAAATAATGATTAACTAGAGACACTATTATAAATCTATCAATTTTCATATTATTAGATATTTTCACATCTGGCAATGTCGTCATTATTTGATTCTGGACTTTGATTTTATGGGCCCTTAAAATAACAACATGGCTAGGAAGTATAAAAACTATTAAATCTAATACATCATATATTTTACTTATACATTAGTGTTATAGCTCTATTCACTTTTTGCTATCCTAAATATAATATTCAAAATTACGTACACGATATTATAATGAAAAAATTTGAAACATATTGAAAAATTTAAATGTTTAGGTTCTAAAATTGACTATGGTTAAATGATTTCTCTCCTACCCATAATCACTAACAAATGCTACGCCATCATTACCTATATCATCAATTTCACAACCTTTTATTCAATACATTTTACTAAGGTATCGTTGTTATTTCTTGTCTTCAATAGAAACCCTGTAGCTTTAGGCCTCCAACACTGTACCTACCTATTTTCTTGAAACCGTTTTAGCTTTTTTTAACCAACCCATAACTGGGACTGTTTCACAAGAGGAGGAGGTTTGTGGGTATATTGACCTATCAATATTTTTTTAAATATACACTTTATATGACACTTTGCATTTTGGAGGTAAAGACGTATCACCAAAAAGTGAATAGGGGCTAAATAAATTATACTAATCACATAAGTACCTATGTCTCTGCATAGCAGACGGCGATATACGGCCAATACAGGAATCCTATATAATATGATGCAACGATCTTTCACGATTTAAAAAAAAACAATCTTATAGGAAAATAACAGGTTTGATAATTATGACCGATAGACATATCTAATAAAACAGTAACCAAGCTTTCGACCAAACATTGGAAATGCATTTCACAGGCATCCCACGAATTGGCCATAGCCCTCGACCGGTATAGTTACGCCACTGATTTGACTTTAATAATTAAAATTTATGGGGATATAAGTAAAAATATTGTATTAGGACGCAAAATATATAAGTTTAATGTCTGTCAAATCGTACGAAAAAAATTTTGATTTCGAAAAGAATTTGAACTTGTTGAGTTCATCGTTGGACTTAGTTCAAATAAGTGAGACAATAGCTCATTTTGTATATTTACAATGAAGTTCTATGAGCTGACCCGAATTGATTTTTTACGTATATTATTGTTCTCTTGTTTACAAACTTTTGGCTAATTAAATTTATCTAGAACAATCCACGAAACTCGTCCATCCACAAGCACATACAGAACCTTAATTATTATTAATTTATGTCAATGAAGTTATAATAAAAAATAAAAAAACATTTAGTACACAAATTTTGTACAATTGCATTAATAAATTTTTCAAGAGAATCTTCTTTATTCGTTTTAAATACATTTATACTAAACACAGCCCTCTGGCAGGACCACATCGATTGCACTTATATAACGTCATAAATACTTAAACGTATAAGTCTTCACATTCACCATTACACATGGCCGGTACAATTTAAAACCAACTAGAGTCACCAACGCCTTATTTAACAATTAGAAACCCGTGCACGCTGGCTAGAAACTTATCAAAGTTGTCTTGAAATCTGATTTTATGCGTTCTAAGTCCGTCAAAGAGCACGCCATTAGTTAACACGCCAAACGCTTCCTCCAATCTTGGGACATTCCCTGGGTCGTTGGCTGCGAACGCATCAATGAGTTGTCTGGCCAGTCCTTCAAGTAGAGCTGGTTTGACGCAAGTTAGAGCGTATATCGCGGCGCCGGCCGCTGGTATCGAATCCGGAGGAATCTCCATTTTTATTATGAGCATTAGGAGTAATTCTGCTAGAGATAGGAGGGACACAGCGTAAGGGTTGTCCGCACCCAGAGTGCGCACTTTGTTCGCGATACCGACTATGGTGTCGCAGCACAGCGTGGACACGTCGCAGGACACTGCGGTCAGGCCTACGCGTAGGGCTGTCACCACCATGTTGAAGTCTTCTACGGGTAGACTTGTCAGCTGAAAATTAAAATATATGCGTTTAAATAGCAGCTTGTTTCAAAAACGAGTCTTTGGTAGATGCGTAAGTTAGGGGTATAATGTATGTTATATGATGGAGAGGTTTTTGCCTTTTAAATGTAAGTGTAAATTTGGTACGTATCTCTAGTCCGCTGAAGGAATGGGGAAAAAAAGATAATGAATTGACGACAATTTTTACTTTTTGTAGATATATAAGTAAGGGATGTAAATAATGTAACGCAGAGGCTATTGCTCCTTTCGAGTGTAAGTAAGTGTGAATCTGGTACGGTTCCACGGTCACAGCAGCGGCGGCGTCACGAGCGGCAGCAGCAGGCGCGGCTGCTCACCTGCACAGTGGTGTCGAGGTCGCGCAGCATGCGGTAGGCGTGGTGCGCGAGGGTGGGCAGCGCCAGCAGCGGCGGCGTCACGAGCGGCAGCAGCAGGCGCAGGCCGCGCGCGCACGTGTCGCCGACGCCGCGCTCGGCGCCGCTGCGCGCGATGCTGCAGATCAGCTCCATCAGCGCGCAGATGTCCTGCGACACCATCGATCGTCATGAGCCTTCTGAAGCTCACAGCCGTAAATAAGTATGGAAAATCCAAATATATACATTTCCGCAGTTATGCCGTGCACACAATTACCATAAATTTAAAATTGGTCATAAAAATAAACTAAAATTAAATTATTTTTTTGTTTACATAAGATTCAATATTAATTGCACGAATACAGTCAATCTAACAAAAATCATAAAATTTAAGCAATCACCCCAATTAAAATAATTCAATGTTAGTTGCATGTTTGAAGTAAATTTTTTCATAAATAAACAAATAAACAAACAGACAAAACGCGATGCAAGAAAATGTTAAATTCAAATATACCTCATACGCCTCTTCTTCCGCATCTTGTGGAATGCTAGAAATTTTCCCTGAATTCCACCGCATGTACACTTCGAATGTCGTATTGCAGACCTCAAGAAATCTAAAAAATTCAACACATTTAGGTAGTCATTAACAAAAATTTTTATAACATTATTATACTTAACAAAAAATTAAACTACCCTCAAATTGTCAGAACTAGACCAAATTTAATTTAATGGGATCGCATGGGATACATCAGTTTTCAAATAAAAAAAGAATAATAAAAATCCCAATTTATCGAGTAAAAAGTTATGAGCTAACATACACAAAAAAAATATAGACGAATTGAGGACCACCTCCCATTTTTGAAGCTAGTTGAAAAACGAAAACTATAAATACCGACTTATCTCACTGTACTTACTTATTAACATTCTGCTGTTGCACAGAATGCAACATTCTTTTAGCACTTTTGGCGAGGAGATTGAGAGCGGGCAACACTACGCCGGGATAGTTATGGTACTTGAACAAGATTCCTGGTATTTTATCCAAAGCACCAATTAACATGAGGAATTGTTCATCGACTGTCCCAACCTAAATATATTCTTTATTATTTACTTTTCAAACTTATACAGTATTTATATACTTAGTCTGGCCATAAATACTGTTACACTTAATTATAAAAAAATATTACATTTGAATTTCGAATCT
>NC_052119.1:6767013-6799822 GCF_012273895.1 Zerene cesonia
AGTAATAAATGTTATTTGCAGTTAACAATTTTCTTTTTTCTTTATTACAATATTTATGGCAAGACTAGGTATATATCATTATATTTTACTAGCGGTTCGCCCAAGATTCGCCCGTGGTACATGTATAGGCTATGTCACTAATTGAAGTAGAAGCATTCTTAAGGTGAAAGCATTTTTGAAATCGGGCCAGTAGTTTTCTCTTTATAATATTAGTGCAGATGAGCACCTTGTCATTGAATACCATAATGCTGTTTAATTGATACAAAAAAAAGTTAAAAAAAACTGAAACCTGACTACGTAAAAATAAAATAAATGTAAAGTTTATCGAGCGAATGATTGCAAGTAAAGCAGTGACAAAACCTAGTTATTATTATGTTATTTATTTAAAATTATCATTAAATCATTAACCCTTTTATGTGATACCCGACACACTTGAACATAAATTGCCTCCAGAGAGCGCCATATTCATAATATAAGTGTGACAGCACATAGCCTATAACCATCGGACAATCGCTTCTAATGATACATCATTTGTTGCTTTAAGATTAGTAGTTTAAAAGTGAAGAAGGAACACATGAACATACAAACAAACGAACATACCGGTCAAAATCATAACCCTCCTTTTTCCGTAGTCGGTTAAAAAGTCAACAATTGTTTATTATTTTATTACGACATTTTATATTAAAGCATACAGCCCAATATATACATAAATAAGGCTTTTAGATAGACATAACAATTTATAAATTCCTAAGCAAATTTATTATACATACTTCATGGACGCCTTCAGTGACACCAATAAAGCAATCTAGCGTATCCGCCAACATGGTGCGAACTGGTTCCGAGTCTGGTTGCATATTTAATATATTTTGCAGTTTGTCCGTCAATGCCACTGTACTTGTTAATAGCCTGTTTCGCACTTCACCTGGAAATTTTAAATATTTCACAAGTTATTCCAAATAAAACATTAATTTTATCGAAAATAATTGAAAGGCTTATGAAAAAAAAAAACTTATTTTATGCTTGACAACCCTATGGAATAAAAATTATTCACTCCTATTTCTATTGATTATTTTCTGAATCGGGTCTGGTTAGAATTCAATACAAATTCGTTAGAAAAAATATATTATAAATGGACGCTATTATGCTCATGCTACCTTCAGAATACGTAGCGGCAATAGCAAATGCTCTATGTAGCTCTCTTCGTATATCTCCCGGTAAATTACTGCCAGAAGCTTCCCAGGCAACTAAAGACAAAAACTCTTCACAACTTGCTAATGGACTTTCCCTGAAACGTGATGCAACGTAATTGATTTATTTATTTGATGCAGCAATAATATGACTTACAATATTAACATATAATATGTCATATTATATACTGATAGGCACATATAATATTGAAAAATAAGGTGTATAACATTGTTTAATTATCATGATTTTTCATGTGTGCGTGAGCACGTGCGTTTCAACTCGCATGTACGCAATTTTTATGGGCATATGCCTGTGTGTAACTGCACTGCATCGGTTGGTTTTTATCACACGACGTATATACAATGTGTGCGCGTGTATGAGCATGCGTTCACTCGCGGTGCGTGTGCGCAAGCATGGCCAGCAGTTGCATGTGTGCGTTTATAACGCGCGTTCCCTAATCAGTGTTTACGTCGTGTGCCTGTGCGCGTGTGTGCGCGAGCGAGGCCAACAGTTGGTGTCTGTGTCGCGCGTTAACTATACAGTGTTCACGTCGTGTGCGTGCGCATGTGCCTTTGTACGCGCTCCCTTACGGTGCGTGTCTGGCCAACAGTTGCGTGTGTGTGTGTCTGTGTCGCGCGTCCACTGTTCACGTAGCGCGCGTGCGCGTGTGCGTGTGCCTTTGTGCGCGCTTCCTTGCGGTGCGTGTCTGGCCAACAGTTGCGTGTGTGTGTCTGTGTCGCACGTCCACTGTTCACGTAGCGGGCGTGCGCGTGTGCGTGTGTGCGCGCTCACTTGCGGTGCGTGTGCGCGAGCGTGGCCAGCAGCTGCGTGGCGTGCGCGGCGGCGGGCGGCTGCGCGGCGAGGTGGCGCAGCACGGCGGCGGCGCGGCGCGCGGCCCGCCGCGTGGCCCACACCGCGCCCTGCGAGCCCGCGCCGAACGCGCTCTCCAGCACCTGCGAGCCGCTCACATTTCAACTCCCCTTGCTTTTATCCCGCGGCTTCACTCAAGTAGTCCAACAAAAATATAGATAATAAATACGAAAATTTCCTCATACAGTTCTCGTTTCTTGTTCCTCGGGTCACAAACTATCCAAATCGGTTCAGACGTTTAAGCGTGAAGAAGAGACGAATATGTCGACTTGGTAACTTTTGCATTTACATATAATTAATACTAGCAGAAATGTAGGGATTTCTCAGAAAATATATGATGAAACTCTACTTGTGTTTTAATTTAAAATAATTGGCTGTCTTATTGACAACGTATTTTTAAATGAAATGTCAGGATTAGATAGATATGCAATAAAATAATATAAGCTTTAGTCTAATATTAAATAATTGTCAATGTTTGTTATGATGATGTGGAGTTATGCACCTCAGAATATTGAGACGATTGTTGCATCAAATATGAATTAGCCCAAATTTTCAAGAGCCATGATAATGTTGCAGAAAGTTCTGGACTCGACACACATCCCAGACCGGCTTCTAACGCCACACACTCATACGCACTAATTCTAAATATTTCGCCCACTAACCTGAAAATTATTTAAGTGATTAAAATAAATAACTTACAATAGTATAGATGTATGGCATATAATATCTTTAATGCTTTCTAAGATAAATGGTAAGCATAACTAGTATTCTCTTGTGCTTGATTTCACGCAAGTAACGTCAAAGACCGTTAAAGTCTTAAATTTCTAAAAGCATTATTAGGTGAAAATAAAATCATGGGAAAAGAACAAAAACTTTTGTCATTTTAATTAATGAATAGAAGTTACCGTTGCATATTATAGATAATTAACAAAAAGAAAAAAAAGAGAAAATATTATGTTTCTAAATTTTTTGGCTATAACATAAAAGTATATTTACAAAAATGTTCTTCATCAACCTACTTCAGTACAGAATCCACATTTTCCGTATTATTGCTTTCGCCAAATAAGTACCGTAGCGAGGCTTCCACATTAGCATTCTCTGACATACTGAACTGCACTATCTCTTGTGGAATAAGTACTGTTTCACCTTCTACACAATCTACTGCTATGAAGTGACCTTTAAAAGAAAAATAATTTGTTAAATATACACATTAAGATTGTTTAAAACATAACTGGATACATTGTTCCGCAAATAGATGAAAAAAGTGTTATATTCTTCTGAGTTTGGGAGGAAATTCCAGTTAAAAAATCTTTTTTTATAAAAAAAACCCCTCATTTAGAAACTTTTGAATTTTTTACATAAAAACTAACTACTGCTTTTAAACAAAGTACAGTAAAATGACAATTTTTGCTTTATTTAAACAAGACATAGACTAGGCTAAACTCTGTATAATAAACCCCATTGTATCAAATTATTTGATATAATGAATTATCAGTTCATTCCCATCAGTATCTTTATATGGAGAATGCTCTGATAAATAAAACTTAATTTCTGAATTATAATAAGAACTTTTTGTTCAACGCTTCAAAATTAAAAAAAAAAATTAAGTATTCAAAAAATATTTCTTACCAGTTATCATAAGAATCCAATGCAGATCTTCAAATAAACTCACTAGTTGTTCTCCTCCATTAACTGGTAATTTTCCCATATGCATCAAATTCAGCTGAGATTCAAGCCTATGACATAATTGTTTCACTTGATAGAGATTTAAATTTATGACAATTCCTTTTAAAAATACATTTTTTTTTTAAATTAATTTATAGAATATGAAATATCATTAGAACTTGTCAAAAATTGCCTATTTTTTGATAGTGGATTTATGTAATGAATTTAATTCAATATTATTATATTCATACTAGCTGCGCCCCGCGGTTTCACCCGCGTAAGTCCGTATCCCGTAGGAATATCGGGATAAAAAATAGATGTTGGCCGATTCTCAGACCTACCCAATATGCTTACCAAATTTCAGAGGAATCGGTCAAGCCGTTTCGGAGGAGTATGGCAACGAAAACTGTGACACGAGAATTTTATATATATAGATATTTAGCCAAAGATTAATATTATAAACTCAAAATATTCTTACCTCTTGCTCCTATCAGTCAGTAATGTAAACAACACATGACAGCAGTGGGCCGGAGCTTTTCGAGCTATAGCACCTATAGTGAGCAGCACATTACTGTGCAATTGCCGCTCATCCTCTTGTACATCATCCTTGATATCCTCAGTGCATCCATCACTACTCTCTGTACCTCTGATTGATCAATGAATATAAATAAAAAAATTATATTTTATAAAGCTTTTCACACTAGTGACACTATTGGATCTTGTTGATTATAGTAACAGCTTGTGAAAAGGAAATGATCAATATAACAGAATATATATGAATTCATATTTAAATTGAACATGTTTAGTTGTACAGTTTATAGGAACATTATCAAAAATAACTATACTTTTAACTTGAGCTATTTGTTAGGGAATGTTTTTGTAAACGCTAACACCACCAATAAACATTTGAAGAGGTGTAAGGCTATTTGCACAGAGCTTCTCTCTGCTAATGGATGGCCGACTTTAAAAAGTGTGGGTTAACGTGATGATTGAGGAGAAGAGGAAAAGAAAACAACTGGCAAGGGTAAGAAAAAGGATACCCTGGGCCTCTGGTTTCCCCACTCACCGAGCAAAGCACAGTAGCTACTTATTGTAAAAACTGATGCAGCCATTTCAGAAAGACTGGTTTTCTTTTTCTTTATAAATATTGCTGATAGGAATAGTTCTGCATCTTGCAACACTTGTTTTTTGCCTTATAAACGAACTAGCTGCGCCCCGCAGTTTCACCCGCGCAAGTCCGTATCCCGTGGGAATATCGGGATAAAAAGTTGCGTATATGTTATTCCAGTTGTCCAGCTGACTACGTACCAAATTTCATTGCAATTGGTTCAGTAGTTTTTGCGTGAAAGAGCAACAATCACACACACATCCTTACAAACTTTCGCATTTATAATATTAGTATAAACTAATTATAATAATTTATAACTCCAAAACTATACCTAGTTCCATCTGGAGGTGCCAGCCTGCATTGAAGATATGTGTTAAATATTTCTATACAAGGGTTCATGAGGGCCTCATTTGAGAAGCCATCGGTATCATGAACAAGAGAACTCCAGGTGTGAAGAAATTTATTTAATGCCTCTCTCCAGACTGTATCTTCATTTATCTTAAACACAGAATGTCTTCGTTGTAAAATAAATTCATGATATGAAAATGTAATATTTGTAATGCCATTAACATAATAAAAACGAAGATTAAATGTGAAAAATGTGTTTCTAAACCTGAATCTTATCAAAAAAAAGCTAAAGAACAAACTAAATTTACTTAAAAATAAATCTTTCAGAAGGTATCTAATACATTTTAACAAAAATATAATTTGGGTAATTTTCTTTTACCTAGGCAAAACTAAATTACGATGCAGGTTTCATCTAGTAAAAGAATTTTTGAAATCAAATCAGTTTTTTTTTTAATTAAAAAATTAATC
Source organism: Zerene cesonia (assembly GCF_012273895.1). Taxonomy (NCBI): domain Eukaryota; kingdom Metazoa; phylum Arthropoda; class Insecta; order Lepidoptera; family Pieridae; genus Zerene; species Zerene cesonia. The sequence continues at coordinate 6,772,661 of NC_052119.1, forward strand.
ATTGCATACAATCAATCAAATAATTAACTTCTTTGTAATATCAGTAATGTATAGATTAAAACAATGTCACTTAAAGTTTAAAATACTTACACCTTCTTCAATTACAGACCCTCTTATACAGTGACATGTATAAGTTGTTAAATTTTGCAAAAAAGTTGGGGGAGATGCTGCTATCATTGGAGGTGTGAAAAATTGTACAAGCCTTCTGTAAATATCTGCAATTCCAAGCATTTCCCTATCAGCTGGTTGTATATAAGCCAGCATCCTCATAAAGTTGTTAACATAATTTTCTAAATACTGCTCTTTGAGGTTATTTGCAGAAACTACAACACCACTTAAACTAGCCAATTGTACTAGGCAAGTGAGAGATGGATTTGCTAAATCTGGATTCTGTCTTACATGCAAGTGAATCTCAAAGAATAAAGCTATTAATTCTGGTTTCATTATAGTGTCTTTCCAATTTAGACTAAGCCGTAATGCTGGAGCACTGTCACTCTCATATATAGCTTCAAATGCACCAATCAATCTCTTTGAAAGTAGTGGTGAGACATGACTCCAGCATAATATAGACTCAACAATAGTTAACAGCTGTTTTGTCAACAATGCTTGATCCCCTTCTGGGCGAACTCCAGAATGAACAATCTGTTCCAAAACTCCAACTATGAACCTAAAAATTCTCTTCAGATCTGTTGCTTCAAATGACTTTTTCAGCCAGAAATGTACTTCCCAAGTTAGACCTACATCAGCAGATTTTACTGTTATAGCATATTCTTGCATTAAAGCTTGAATCAGTGCACAGGCTAGTTTTTGTTGGCCTATAGGAGACCCTAGTATAATTTTTTCTAACTCATCAAGCAATGCTTTTCTTTCTCTTCCAGAATCATTGATACTGCCTCTTTTTATTATAACTGCAATGGTCTAAAATAAATGAACAAGGTATATATTACTTTTTATTGCAGATAATAAGATTAATTCAATCGAATAGGTATATACATTACATTTATCAAAAACAAAGTGATTCATTTTACCTGCAACAATTTTTCTTTAAGAAAAGGTGGTGTGTCTTTTCTTAATAAATAGTTGAGTAAATAGTCACGAAGAGAAGAAATATCGTTTTCACTAAGTAAATTCCATTCTCTAATTAGTGCAGACTTAAACAAGCCTGCAGCTTCAAATAAAACATAGTCAGAGGAAGACTTTTCCAAAAGCTCCCTACATAATTGATATGGATTTTTTGTACTCCGAAACTCAAGAAATACGCTTTCAGCTTGATGTCTTTGTTCTGAAGTGACTAAATTCGGCGGTGCCTGTGGAAACATTTAACAAAATACGTAAACAAAAAATAAGTGTATACTTTGTAAACATATACTCTTAAGGTACTTCAACCTCCAGAATAAGCCAATATTTACCATGAGCATTTGAGCTGCTGCTTCCAAAGTTTGAATGGCTGTATTATCCATGGTGTTTATGTTGAAAAATTATTGACATGTAACTAAAATTATGAATGAATATTGTATCTGCTTTTATGGCAACCACATAATAACGAATTATTGTATATTTCAGTTCGTTATTATTTTATTCCAATAAAGATTAATGATACAACGCGCCGGTAAAATTCAATTCGTATCAACATTAGCAAGATAATTGTTCACCAAGTTCTTCATTTTTGACTTTCATTTTACACAAACTGACATATGTCACAACTCAAGCAAATTATATTTTTAATATTAGATTGCTGGCTTTAAATACAAACATTTTTGTTTATACTACCGAGCGGCAGGCAAACCACCTGAGTTGCTTGCTATGACATAAATAATATATAAATGTACAAACGCTTGCGCATAAGGAGACAAAATATTTGCGAATGTACATGTTAGATGCTATTTCAGTTTATTAGGTGCTATTTTATTTATTAGTTAGTAGCAATTTTTAATTGACGACTTAATTATATCGTCACTGATTTTAGGAAAATGTAATCGCATTCAAGGAGTTAGCACCCTAATGTTTGATAACATTTTGATTTTTAAGAAACGGTGTCACAAGATTTATAAACATTCTCGAATCCATTCGTAGATAATTTCTGAATCCGTTGGTTCTAAATAACTCAATACCAGTATAATTCAGTAACCAATTAAGGGTAGTGTGATGCCTCGAAGTCTCTAATTTCTAAATTAGTTTCTGAATCTAGAAACTTAATTTAGTGACATATTATAATACTAGGTGGACAGCTATCTACATATCAAATTTCATTGCAATCGGTTCAGTTGTTTTTGAGTGAAAGAGAAACAAACACACATACACATACATCCGTCCTCACAAACTTTCGCATTTATATTATTAGTAGGAAGCGTATTTCTTGTATACTCTTACTCTTCGAACTAGGGATCCGCTCCAGCTTCGCCAGAGATAGATGCATATTATATTATAACCTAAAGCACTCAGGTATCAAGTAATTAAGGGGAGAGTATTAGTTTCCGACATTCACACATTCAAAGAAACAAACTTCAGCTTTATATCGTTATTGTAGATAACAAATCAAAATATTACACTTTTATATGAAACTTGTTTTTCACCCGCGCAGTCAAGTTAAAAAATAGAAAGACTCAGGATTGAGATAAAACTATCCTTTTGGGTAATGACCGATTTCGATCAAAGGATTCGGTTCAGTAGTTCTTGAGATAGGAGTAAAACTAATGCAATTTTCATTTCAATATATAGCTCCATTTGCATTTCGAAATAATGTTTTTTATTCAGTCATAAGGAAACTTTAATTACTTCACAACAATATAAAACTATTACGCAGGCAATAATACAACTATAATTATTACAGATTACTAAAATTAATGGTTTTTTTAATGTATATGTGTATATTAATGTGTTACATAATATTGAGACCTTAAAAAATTCATAGCAAAAGTAGCAAGCTTAAGCACTCGTAAGAACATAAGTTAGAACATCTATTAATGTCTGTTTACTAGACTATCTCTAAAAATGTGTTAATGATTATCTCATCTTGATGCTATAAAATTTCACACTGATTTCTTTTCATTTTCGATTCTTTCAAGTCTTTTGTCCAATATTTCTCTGTTTAAACGATGCATACATAAAAACTGTCCATTTAAAAAGAGAACTGGTATATCATGCCTGTACAATCTTAACCATCTTAAGTTTTCTTTATGTGTTATATCAACTTTGACAATTTTTATTCTATTTTTATATGGTTCTAGTTCCTCCATTACAATATCGCACAGAGGACAAGGATCTTTTGTATAAAATGTTATTACAGGCGGACCATCAGTAGCTTCTGGCCTGTAAATAATGAACAGTAATTGTAATGAAATACCAGGATAAATATTGTTGATTTAATCATAAGATAAAATATATAGCATAGAATATATCATACTGCACAACTTAACAAACTCTAACTTAAGTTACCCTGATGAAATAAACTTATTTATTCTTAAATAGCAGCAAGGCACTTTTTTCTATTTATTACAAGTTAAGTTTAAACTTTATAAAAGTAAAAATTTATAAACATGTTCTATACATGGGCTATACCAATATTACATTTATTCTATAATTTATAATACAGATAAAATTAATTCTTTATCAAGATATATAGCCATAACCATAATTCTACCAGGGATTTTCACACACCCAACTTACAATTTTTCAATCATAATAGATGATGCACCACCTCCTCCATTACAAATAGATGCTACACCTTTTTCACCCTTCTTCAATGCATGGCACAAATGAACCACAATTCTTGCTCCAGACATACCAATGGGGTGACCCAGACTTACTGCACCACCATGTACATTCACCTTGGCCGGGTCTAGCCCTAATAATTTTTGATTAGCTACAGCTACTGTACTGAAGGCTTCATTGATCTCCCAAAGGGCTACATCATCTTTACTGACACCAGTCTTTTCTAAGAGTTTAGGGATAGCAATAGCAGGGGCAATTGGAAAATCAATAGGATCACATTCTCCATCTGCAAATCCAACAACTCTTGCGATGGGCTTTACATTCAATCTCTGAGCTGCTTCAGCTGTCATTAATACTAAAGCTGCAGCACCATCATTTAACGTTGAAGCGTTTCCAGCTGTGACTGTACCATTGTCTTTTTGGAAAACAGTTGCAAGTTTAGTAAATTTTTCAAAGTTAACTCTCTTATATTCTTCATCTTCAGAAAACATTACTGGTGGTGCACCTCTTTTCTGTGGCACTGGCACTGGTACTAATTCATCGGCAAATGCCTTAGCCTCATAGGCAGCTGCACTGCGTTTGTAACTGTTAATAGCATATTCATCCTGTTGTTCTCTTGTTATCTCTAATTTCTTAGCTGTATTCTCTGCACAGTTACCCATGTGGAATTTATTATACACATCAGTTAGACCATCAAACACAATACCATCAACTAATTGCATACCACCATATGTAGTGTCACCTCTCTTTAAATAGAAGGGGACGTTTGACATAGATTCCATACCTCCTGCCAACATAATATCTTGAGCACCAGTTTGTAGACCTTGTGCAGCTAGCATTACTGATTTCATTCCTGATGCACATACTTTATTCACTGTAGTGCAAATTGTGCTTTTTGGTAGACCTGCAAATATGACAGCCTGTCTTGCTGGAGCTTGGCCTAAATATCCCGAGCACACATTGCCCATATAAACCTAAAAAAATAATATCTTTGTTACAAATCTTGTTAAAATATAAAAAAAAATTGTACTTCATATTCCAAACTTGAAATATGTTAATTTTCAACCAACTTCTAAAACAGAGGAGTTTCTCAATTTTACTGTATAGTTTTGGCTTTGTCACCTCAGAACTTTTAACTAGGTTACTAGTGCCATTCCTGTGGTCTCATTTAAAATTTTGTCTAGTTCTAGATATTTGAAGGCGGTTTATTTATTGGTTTAATAATAACTACAATCTTATTACATATTAGATAACCAATAACATTAATATAGAAATGAAGAAGAAACATATTTTAATAAGCTATGATTTTTTACTATCTTATCACGATCAGATATCATAAACACACACGCGAAGTGAAAAAATTCATTAAACCAAACATAGCAGGTCGTATAACTGTACAAGTAGAAAGTAGGTATGTAAATTGGAACTAACCTCTTTGATTTCTTCTTTAGGAACGCCGGCTCTTTCGATTGCTGCTTTAACAGCAACAGCCCCCAATTCCGTAGCAGAAAGATTAGCTAGACTTCCTCTAAAGGATCCCATTGGAGTCCTTACTGCTGATGCAATTACCACTTCATTCAGCGAAACTTTAGTAGAATAAGTCGCCATAGCAGTATATATCTGGTAAAAAATCTCTTTTTTAAAACAGTTTCTCAACGTATAAAAATAAAAAAAAAATTGAGAAATATTTTTTTATTGATTTTAATACCTATTTATTTAATTTTAAAATATATTACTACTATACTATCTCCGGGTGCGTAAACTCAATTCGAGTCGATCAGCTCACTCAATTGTTCAAACACGACTAAATTTTTATCGTTTCTTGACGCAGGAAAAAGTTAAGATCTCCAAAGTTAAAAGTACAAACCACAAACCTTGTTCATAGCACGCATTTTGATGTTAATTATCCTACTTCCGTTAGAGAATATCATTGTTAAATTATAAAGAAAAACTTTCGAACAAAGTATTCAGCGAGAACACGTCGTCTGTAGATAACAAATCTCAATAATAATTTGTATGAAAATGTCGCTTATCAACGAATTGTTAAGAATATAATTATTTGCATCTTTATCACAGTCACTCCTAAATTAAACTTTATCTATATGCAGCAAAGTTGAAAATAGGTACCCAACATATTATACTTGCTATATGTTTTGGAAGTTGATCTTTGAACTTTAAATTTTAATAAAATTAAACTGAATACCCATGGAATAAGCTATACTATTTTTTATTTATGGAACATACATTTAAGTAATTAAATTTATCTATTATGAAATGATTTAAATATTTAGATGTTACCGCTGTAGTCTGTTACATGTTCCAATTTAATATACAAATTACTAGCTGTAACCCGCGGCTTCATTCGCGTGATACCCGGATAAATTTTAGCCTATATCCTTATCCAGATTTTAAATCTACTTATCTTTGTGCTAAATTTCATACAGGCACGATAAGCTGCTTTCGCGTGAGAGTAAACAAATATTCATACATCTATCTATCTATACTGAAAAATACGTATTCAATAATTATACTTCGTTATTTTAATTTATTTTTATCAAAATGTTGTATGCAGGTAGATGGGATGGAGTCCGGATTGGCACTGATTATTAATACTATTGAATATCCTACCCTACTATCCTATCCTACTGATTCTATAAATGCGAAAGTTTGTAAGGATGTGTGTGTGTGTTATTATATGAATAACATATTTAACTTTTTATCCCGATATTCCTACGGGATACAGACTTTCGCGGATGAAACCGCGGGGCGCAGCTAGCAATTAATAAATTCACGTCTGTTTGAGAAAAGAATTCAAACATTACTACGCGAATGATTCCAAGTGCTTTAGAAAGTCTAGAAGATATTTTTATTTGGTTTACTATAAAATGTTTATATCTTAAGTCCATAATATTGTGAGTTTTATTTGTGTGTGTTAAATGTGTTTGCAATTTCCAATAAAAAATATCATTTAGTAGGTTTGCCTTATAACGAATTAGTTTTTTTATAAAGGTTTTTTGACATAGGAAACAGCTTTTCCTAGCTTATGTTAAAAGGGTTTTTTTTGTAGTAATAAATGAGAAAGTAAAAAAAAAGTACAAATTCTATTTACGGTAAGCGGAAGCTGTATATTCTCATACATATAATACTTTAATACCTGCACACATTACGAACTAGTTACACTAGCTGTGCCACGTGGTTTTAGCCCCAGATGACAAACAAATGCAAAGTATTTATAAGGATTTTGTGTTATTCTAAGTGGTTATTTTCAGCTGTACTGCCAAATATAATCAATATTGGTTCTGTATGTTTCGCGTGAAATAATAACGAACGTACATCCATACATACTTTCACTTTAATAAAATTTGGAGTAAAAAAGCATAGGCTAGGATTTGAATAGTATTATTAAAGCAAACCATTGACGAAGAAATCTCTAGGTATAGTTATCGATAAAATGTGGTGAAAGAAGATTTATGTAAATGGAGTTTAATATTTTTTTCTTTCATAATAGCCCTACCGATACAGCACCTATGCAAACGGCCAGTATATTATTTTTTACGTTTCTAGCCACTGTACAACTAATATGGCAATGCACCACCGCCTTTATTATTTAAACGTCATATTTTCTGACTTCTATCTTGACATTGACAGTTCTTGAGATTTTTGAGTTATTGAATGATGAATCTTTAATTCTTTGTCAACCTTGTTCATTGTTGTATTATTAAAGTATGTGAATTTATCTGCTCTTCTTTTTGGCACATGCATTTTCTTAAATAATGGTATCGTATATTATGATATAATTAAACTAATAATATCGTTACAAATGTAATAAGCGATGTGTTTAAGATGCGTGGCATAAATTAATGAAGTGATCGTGAAGTTACTGCTGCTTTCCTGTGTTTTTAAAAACTAGTAGTTTGTTAAACAAAAAATACATAGTTTATTTGAAATATTTTTTTATTAAATGTTAAAAGTGAAGTGTATATAAATATTTTGTGTTTTAGTCCTTGGCATGGTGAACAACAACGAGAGTAATGTTTAGACATATTGCTGATGCTTTTCTACGATTCCGTTATTATTGATAAGATAAAACGTTATAAACATTATATACTAATTACTGCAGTCATTAAATAACGAGGATGATATCAGACTGACCAAAGAATGTAGAGAATCAACCATGTGCATGATACAACTGAATGAATTCCTTTGTAGACTTCTTCAAAGGCCTAATAAGTTTATATAAGGTGAGTGTGTGCGAGTATTTTTATAAATATACTTAACTTAGAAAATAATACTATTTCTTAAAATATGACTGAAGATTTTGAAATTTGAAATTAAAAGTCTTACTATAAATTGAAATAAATTATATTTTTATTCTTTTTTCTTGTATTATTATTGCATTCCAAAGAAATCATCAGGGATTTAAAACTTCCCGTTCAAATAAATTTTTGCTCTTAATATGGTTATGTTAATGAGTCATGAATTGGCCACTGAGTTTGACCCTGAAGATATGAATTGTGTTGTGAAACATTTCGTCTTCTAATAACATGTGAGACCTTAACACTACATCATTAAATAATTCTGCTAATGATTTGAATTATTGAATATTTATATCAAAACAATTTGCAATGTTTTCAGGGTCTATTATGAGTATTTATTAACCTCTCTCAATTTCAATATAACTAAGCCAAAGTCTTAGTCTAAGTAAAAAACCAACATCAATGAATTGGCAAGGGCTTGGTTGAATGTCAGTAAAAAAATCATCATCACATTAAAAAATCTTAAAAAGAAAAATGGTATAACAATTGTGTCATAAATCTGTTTGATCTTATAAAGAAAAATGCTTCAGCCTCAATTATAAAAAAAGAAGAAATTATTTCATAAGTAAATAGATAAATAAGCAAGTTTAAAATTAATTATTATGTGCTTATTGTAATATATTTATTTAAATTTCTTTTTTATATAAACTTATAAAAATAAAACCTTATTAAATCTTTAACAGTAACAATAATAAAAGTTATAAGGGTTTTATTGTTCATTGTTAGGTGGAGATAGCCTTGTCATGTCTGCTATCTGATGTCATAAGCAAGTAATGCATAGTACCTTCATACAAAAATTTGTTACGAGAGAAGGAACAGAATACTCTCCCACTCCAAAGTTTAGATATCTGTAACTTTGTATTTCTTTGTTGGATTTGAATTTATTTTTGAGACTTGTCTATAATAAAGTAATAAATATATTAATTATTGTGCTTTAACTCTTTATTTAAAAATTACTTTCTTTCTTTCTTTATTGTTCTTATTTTAAACATAGATAGATGTGTAGTAATCACTAATCATGACATTCATTAAGATAAAAATCCCTGTAATAGGAATAAAGTAAAAATAATGTAGTATAGAATTGGTGACTCAAAGAAAGATTAGATATACATATAATGAAATGGTTTACAAACAATAAAAAAAAAAAGTAGAAGAAATGTTTTTTTATAAAAAATTAAATTGCATCTTTAAATTGTGGAATTCTTAAAAAATGGGACAAAGCAATTTTCTATTATTTTTAATACATTTCTAAATATATATGCAATAGTGTATAATCTGTAGTTGGTGTATTAAACAGTGTTTTGTTAGCTAAATGGTTAGCAATAGTTCTACTAATGAGTTTAATTAGCTCTGTATACAAGATGAGAACATTCAGGCTTCTAACATAAGCCATAATGTTTAAGTTTCGGAGTATATTTTCCATTAAAAATTGTTAGATTCTTTTCTTTACAGTTTGAGTGTATTTGCTTTTATGTATACAATATGCAATATTGATCATATGTTTTTTTAGGGCTTACATCAGAACATGCAGGCTATAACTTAGAACAGGGTATAAAAATGGATATTGTCAATATGGATGAAGGCAGATATGAGCCTAGAGAGAGTTTACCCAGCAGTAGTGTTGAGAGTGATGCATCAAGCAGTGTGTTTGAAAGCTATGATACTAGTGAACAAACAAGTGATACAGAGAAACAATCAGATGATGATGAAGATTTAAGAGAGGATTTACAAAAAAATATACCCGAATGCTACAAGTCTGATTCCAATTTCACATCACATACTTCTAACATCACAAATGATGAAGATTTTCAAGCGACAGCTCTATGCCAGTTTATGGATATTTTGAATGATTTAGATGAGGTGTTGGACAAGTCACTTCTGGCTTGTCTCGATGATAGTACAAAAACATTTGATAGTGATGAAGAGGATCTCATATGTAAAATTAAAGAATGTATTGGTGAAAGGGAAGATGTTGCTGAACATTCTGAATCACCAAGTTCCTTTGACGATAATACACAAGTTGTATGTTCCGTTGGTGAATCATCAACGCAGAGGACAGAGGTAACTGAAGTAGAGGAAAATCCCGTACTTAAGCCACAGTTAAGTACACTAGGTCGATCAAAGAGCGCTTCAGATCTTTCAGAAAATAACCGCCAACCGAGCCCAACTTTAGAACGAGTTAGCACTACAAATGATAATTTACGAAATTCAATGAGACGGTTGGATCCGATTTTATTACCCGCAATCTCTACTCAAGAACCACCAGGAGAAGCTTTGACGTTGCCAGTTATATTGTTCTTAGAGCATCATGTTAACTTACGACCTACAAGTGCCCCAATACAATTGCAAGTCACAGCTGCTAATCTTAGCCAGGAGAGTGCGTCAGGCCCTCTCATAGTGGGACGTAGAACACTATTGATGAATAGAGCATTATCATTACCATCACCAGGCGAAAGTGAAATTACAGCGGAATGGACTGGACGTAATACTGCTCGTAGTACAGCAAGGAGTGCAAGCATGTCAAGTTCATCCACCGAGTCTCTGAACGGCATACCTCCAGTAAACCAAAGTCCTTTTATTGGCACTGATGAAAGGTTAAGTTTCTTTCTACCTTTATAGTAGTTATATCTTTGAAATAAAAAATTATGTCTTCAAAGTTGTTATAAATGAAATTTTTTTTTAGGAATGACGATAATGAAGAACCACCATTTGGAGTATGGCCGCATCGTATGAGTTCAATGTTGGCATGTCTAAGCTGTACCGTGGGAATATTTAATATTTCCAGATTCGCTATGTTCAGTGTTCATTTTGGAGGTAATTCTATTTTGTTATACACATACATAGAGTATATTTACTAATTGTATATACAGGACATTTAAAACTTAAAAATATTCATAAGCAATGTTAAATGACCTATGTACATGTATGTATAATCATTAGCATTAATAAAAATGTAAAGTTGAAAAGTTTGTTTGTGTGAATGCGCTAATCTCAGGAATTACTAAACTTATTTTAATATTTCTTTCACTTTGGATATTTACGTGATCCTGAGTGCATAATATGTACTATTGCATACAAACAATGGTTGACATAATTGATGGTTAATAACATGGATTTTTTCTGTTTGTGTTTTTTTTTTCTTTCAAATGCTTTACCTACTTTACCATGAGTAATATTAATAATGAACATGTACATAAGGAAAACCTAAGTTTCATCAGATCATGGAAAATTTAACGGAAATAGAATAGTTCTTTTTATGATTTTATCTTAATTGTATCCAGGATGTAACTAACAGACAGATAGGTGACACGCATTATGTTAATTAATCTATATTTTAAGTTTACAGTACTTGTACAGTAGACTTTAAAGACATTTACATTTCCTGTTAAGTATATTTTAAAAACACGAAACAACGAAATATTTCAAATGGTTTATTCAATAAATTTTGTGTATCCATTACCAATATTTATAAGTTCGTGACCGCATATAACTTCTATTAATGTATTTGGAAATGCCAATTGAACTGTAATAACGATATTCTAATAGTATTATAGTTAGTAATTATACTTATATTTGCATCTGTGGTTTCAGTCCACTTAAAAATAAATGCATCGGTAACTATAATATAATATATGGTAAATAATTATATGTATTTAGAATATCTGCATTTTTCCGATCAATATTGCAACTAAAATTTAGTTTTTCTGTGAATAAAGTACATTTTTACATAAATTACAATTTTTTTTTAGCTAGCTTCATAGTACAATTCTTCATACTATCTCTCGTGATTGGAATACCATTGTTCACATTGCATCTATGTTTGGGGCAAGTTCTGGAAGCGGGGCCTATAGACATGTGGAGGATATCACCTATATTTCAAGGTGTCGGAATAACTCTGTTATTGATTCAAGCGGTTATTGGCATTTACAGTATTATGGGACTGTCTTGGATATTCGTTTACTTCAGGGATTCATTTATTACCGCAAATGATAAATATAAATGGGCACTACCACATGACTTTAGCTACGATGGTAAGATGTGTTTTATTTTTAGCATAACCTTTGCTTGATATATCAACGACATATCTTAATCTTTTGATACAGTGAAACGGATGCAAATCTTATTATCTCATATTATCGCTCAGCCTCTTGATAATTTTTCTAGTATTATGTAAATTATGAAAAACAATATGGCAATAACTGTTTTTTGGCAGGAATTGAATTTTTATAATACCAACTTACCAACAATACCTGATACATTTATAATATCTTGATATATTAATTATGAATAATTATTATTACAATCAATATTGATTAAACTCATAATAATTTTTAATTATTGCAGACCCTGTGCTTAGAAATAGTACAAATAGAATACACGAGACTCTACCTCAGTATTTCCACGGGGAAGTGTTACAGCGCAATTTGAACAATAATAACTTTGGATCAATTAAGTTTCAAGTGGCCTTCAATCTAGCCGTTGTGTGGATGATTGTTTTTGTCTCGCTGAGTAAGGGATTACGGTCTTATGGAAAGGTAAGATAATATTATCTCGACATATGTGTATATTAATAATGGAATATTTTGGAATGATGCAATTCAGATTTAAGCGTTGGAAGTAAATTACTTTCATTCTAAACAATTAAATCCAACTTAGAAAAATTGTTTATTTGTTTTGTTTTTATGATTCGGGTGTTGTAACATAATTAATTTATTATATATATTGTGAATAAATTTAATAAAATGATTAGAAAATTTTATTCAATAGCTATTATAAAAGGGTGCAGGCAGAAAAAGATTTATAAATACCAATGAGATATTCATGAATGTTTTTGTGTCTGCCCTTTGTATTGCATTGACATGCAGACATGAAGATTTATCTGTTAACACATTTAGTATACCGTCTTTAACACTGTGTCATTATGCCAACGCAATGTTTGACTGTTAAATGTTGTGAGTTGCATACTAATAGAATTTACTTTGATGTAATCGTAACTTGATCTAATGATAAGTTTATTTGACATGGTGGTACCGTGACGCGTTAAAGCAGTAGTAATTCCAGAATGGGAAAGAGACAGAGCTATATAGGTTATCATAGCGCCATCACATTCCCATGCTGGAATTAGTGCTGTTTTAAAACGTCACGGTAACACTCATATCGAAATATGTTTCTCGGTATGTCGTAATGAATATGAAACTATTCCATTCAAAATCTGAGTAATAGAACAGTTGGGAGTTTAAATAATTCCCATGACTCATAAATGATACATTTACACTATACTCTGTGTATTGTGGTTTAACTCGCTTACGAACTCGTAGGCACTAGTATGAATTTTTATAGCTTACGTGTTATTTTGGTACATACGCTTCATAACAGCATCATCTAAATCTGTTAAGGATTTTTCGTGTGACAAACAGAACATACATACATACATACATTCATTTAACGTCAAAAACTTACCCATTTATAATAATGAGGAAGATTATATATATAAAGAAAAAAAAAAACAACCAAACTTTTATACAACTATTGCCTTTTAATTTGTTACATACTAAAATGTTAAATGTTACTAAATTATATATCTACTATATATTATTTACAGTGTATAAATATATTATTTTTTCAGGCTGTCTACATGTTGATATTTCTGCCAATATGCGGAACACTGATATTGTGCACAAAACTACTCACTCTCATACCTTATGACACCGTGACGAATATCTTTGCAGAAACCGAATGGAGTGAATTCTTCATTAATAGCAATGTATGGATGACTGTTTTTTTTTAATGTATTATTAGATTTTTTAAATATCTAGCAATTGGGAACATAGGGAACTAAAACTCATATTTTTTTTATATATTTTAAATTAATAAGTTATAGAACTTTAAGAAAAATAATATCCATGAAGATGAGACTTCCTATAATTTCACTATAATATTATGACATGATTTTTTTTATTATTATATTATGATTTAACACAGATTAAATTAAAACTTAATTATCTACCATGACACTCGCTATTTGTTATGATTAACATTTAAATTTGATGCAAATCTGGTACCAATCTATATTAATATTAAAAAGCTGAAGAGTTCGTTTGATAGTTTGTTTGATTGAACGCCGCTAATCTCAGGAACTGCTGGTCCGATTAGAATTCTTTCAGTGATAGACAGTCCATTTATTGAGGAAGGCTACAGGTTATTATCACGCTAAGACAATAGGAGCGGAGTACCAATGAAGAATGTTTTAAAATTGGGAGATTATTAGTAAGCCTAAAGTATTCAATGCGAGCGAAGTCACGGGCGGAAACTAGTTATTTGTATTTATGTACCATAACTTTCTCTGTGCTATTAAATACATAACTGTTCCATTAAATCCTTCTATACACAAAAGATTATTAAAAAACATAATGTTCCAGAGTTGGGCAGCGGCCGTACAAGAGACGTTCCTGACGTGGGGCCTGCTGGGCGCGTGTATAATGCAGCTCACGGCGCACAAGGACGCGAAGCACAGGAGCAGCGCGATGCTGCGGCGCGAGAGCGCGTGTGTCGTCGCCTTTACGTTCGCCGTGCTGCTGCTGGCCGCGTTCTTGGCCAACACGTGCGTGCAGATACTGAGGCGTAACGGATACGTGTACATGCCGGGCAGTTTCGGTGAGTTTTTTTTATTTTCTTTATGTCATAGCGGGCAACTGAGCTGGTGGTTCGTTTGATGGTAAGTGATCACCACCGTCCGTGAACAGAGTTTTAAGGGGTAACTCACTTTTAAGGGGTAAGGGAAAAGGAAGGACGACTGGAGAGAAGGAATAGATTGGGACGAGTGTGGAGAAGGAAACATGCATTCGGCTTACATATTTAAATAATGTGGAAAATAACACTCACAACAAACTTATCTCTTAGTTTTAGAATGATCTAATGATAAGTTGACTGAATAGTAATAATACCTGTATAAGGTCAATGATTTTTTTTGTTGGCTTACTGGTTCTTATAACAAAGTTGATGAATTTTTTTTATAAATTTCCTATTCTACTTTGGAATTGACTATAGCAAATCAAAACTAGGACATAAGTATATACATATACATATAGTTAGAAAACTTTATCAGTAGCTCTAACTAAAAAAATCTGTATTGTTGTATAACATTTGAAAGCAATGCTCAAACTAAACAAAAAGAAATCGTGCGACCCAGTGTGCGAATGAATGAAATATTAAACATTGCAAAAACATCTCATTGTCACGAACGCCACTAATCACTTATTGTTCACTTGCTTTGCATTTTGTAATAGATAAATTAACGATTGAATAAAATAATAATTTAAATGACATTAGAAAATAAATGTCTATGTTATGTAAATTGTTACGTTTCGTGAATATTGCACTTGTAGAACAGAATGACTATATTACTGGTAGTGGAAATAAGTAAATACATTTATTAAAACAATTTTTTTTTCATTATATTTCAACACATTTTACACGTTATGAAGCTTCGTGTCAAAAAGAGGTCTAATTGTTTTTTTATACCTTTGGTGTGGTCATAATATACTACATAAAAAGCAATTCTCAATATTTATTTATTAAGTACACGAAAGGGTTAACCGTTTTTTATTATTCTCATTTATTATACACCAAATCATCTACAATAATATTAATATATTTAGTATTAGTATAATATTAATTATTTTATTAATAAGAGGAAACTTTTATTTAAATGATCGACTTTTTAAATTCTTTCTGCACAGCGGCTGCACTCTACTTTATTTCTGAATAATGTTGACCTATTTATTATCATTTTTTTTTTGTTTTTCAATCTAATTTAACCTGGGCAGGACTAGAACATATATTGTGTTCACATCGTCACAAGTCTTACTTTATCATAAAACTACTATAAAAAAAAAACTTTTTTCAGAAACAATAAAATCATCCCAATTCTTATGGCCTACATCGGAGCCGATGCCTGGCAACACAGTGTCTACACCTGTTCGATATATGGGACAATACGGTAGTTTAGTGGGAGTGTCCGTGTGGCCGACTGGCAACGCCGCTAAAACGTTCAGCGGCTGGCAACCCCTGCAGTTGGCCACACAGATAGTTCCTGCGACTCTGGCTGTTCTGCCTTCTAATGTGGTAAGTGGGATACTATTATACGATAATAGTTATCATTAATAATGCAATAAACAATATAACAGTGAAAAATATTGAAAAGTTTTGTTTGTCCATATTAAAAAATATGTTTTTAGGGTTGCCAATTTATGCAAAAATTTATTATATTTTCCATAAAAAGGGCTTGAAATTAACTCGATTCTTGTTTATCTATTTTTTGTTATTTGAAATTTAAATTTTTAAATTAATATTACAGCTATCACCAGCATGGGCAGTGATATTCTACTTCATCCTAATAATGTTTGGGTTGGCCCAGCAGTTGGCCATATGGCACTGTGTGATCACCGGCATAATGGCCATAAATTTCGAAGTTCTCAGGATATGGGAGACAACTATTACATTCTTCAGTTGTGTGTTTGGACTTGCCATGGGATTGTTGTTGTCTACTGATGTAAGTAGATTGTCTTATTGTTTTTTATTATAAAAAAATTCATTCATTAAAATATTTTTGATATTAAAAAAAGATTTTACCCTTTTTTTCATTAAGTGTAATTTGTATTTGTATTTTTTTTTCTCTAGCCACAAGTCTGCCTAATATTTTTGTAATATAAGTAGATGTCTTGGTCTTACCTACTACTATAAATGCCGATAAAGTGGACAGTTGGTTGTGGGGGATTACGCTCAAAGCAAATAAAATAAAAATTAATAAAATTATATCTACCTAATGTAAGATCGTACACATTTTAACTATTTCCTCCCCTTTCCTTACACCTATCTGTATGTGAATGTGATGACACGTGTCATGTGCGCATGCGCGCCGGCAGGCGGGGATCCGCGTGGTGCACTTCGTGGACTACGTGTGGGTGGGCGCGTGGTGGCAGTGCGCCGTGCACGTGGCGCTGACCGTGGGCGTGTTCGCGGTGCGCGGCCGGCCCTACTCGCCCGACGGCGTGGTGGGCGCGCTGTACGGGCCCGGCTGCCGGCTCGCCGCCGCGCTCGCCGCGCTGCTCAGCTTCACCTGGACCGTGGTGCTGCCCGTCTCGCTCTGTGTGAGTAGTGCGCCGCCCACTCGCCCACTGGCCCACTCAAGCCTTTCTTTTTCCCTTACCACTTATAAATCGATACCGCATTCTCAGAGGCGCTACCTCTGCAAATATTCATGGGCGGTGTTGATCGTTTACCATCATCTAAATAATTTAACGTAACACTAGCGCAATCGCAAAAATCATATTTCACTTATATTTCAATATTTCTCATTCCATTTGTAGGCAATTTGCGTAATGGACTTCCGTGTCGGCCATCAACGTCAATTGTATACTTGGAGAAAACCTGCGGGGTAAGATAAATATTTTATACAATATACCTATTATAATAATTTCGTCAACCGTAACTGTTTATTTTTTCCTCCTTTCTTTTCTTTAAACTTTAATTGGTTCTAATTTTTGGTCAATTTTGCTTTTAATCAGCATGTACTCAATGTAAATACTCTTATCAACCTTCATATTTAGAGTTATTTAAATGTCCGATAATTTTCAGATACTGGCCAATATGGTGTCGACAGGCAGCTGTGTGTGCGCAGATCGGAGCTCTTATGTTGTTGCCTTTTGCTGCGCTAGTTCAAACCTGGAGGCACTTAACTAAAGGGCCATCTGATATTCTCGAGGTAAGGCTTTTGTGAAAAAAGTAAACATATTTGCGGTAATACAAATAAAAGCTTTACTCTTTCTCTTCTATTTTCTTTTCCCTAACACTGCTAATCTATTTAATTTTTTTCAATAATCTAACGCTTCAAGGACTATCCTTACGGTGATTGCATGGATGAGTTGGTAAGACTTGATGTTTCTTTGTATTTCAGCAATTTTCATTATAAGTTGTATATTGTGTTAAATTTAACAGGATGGCTTTTCACATTGCATAATAATTGATATCGTGGGATTTGTTTCCTCGTCTGATATATTAACAATACAGTACAGTCATTTACAGCACAGTACAGTGCAATGTAATAATGATAGTACAGTCGAAAAAGAAAATATTTTTTTATACATTTTTTGTACATTGACTCACATTTGGCTTGATATTACAACATTTAACACTTTATGTAATCAAATTAGCACACGTAAATCTCTCGGTGTACTGGTGTTCTTTTTTAATATTTTTTTAGTTTATCGCACAGCCGGCGAGACAATTGCACTGTTGGACTTGAGTTTTATAGAATGTAGTCATATCCTATATAACGTTAATTATTGATTTTTAATCTTTATCATTAAATATTCGTATTATTTTTATGATAGGTGCAATGTTTTACTAGTTCGTTTTTGTAACTCTGGCTACTAATATCCCTTTTTAAAATAGTAGTACTTTGTCAAAAATTCAAAATACAAAAACGTCAACCTACTTTGCTATTAACGGTAAAAAGAACATTGAAAAAAGAACTATAAAAATATGATTTTTTAGGACCACGTTAATATTCTTTTACCATACAACTATTATAAGTTACCAATCGAACACCGCCCCTCAGCGCTTCCAAAACCTGTACCGGCCGCGGATGGGCGCGGCGCACGAGTCGCCGCCGGTGGGCGGGCCGGCGCCGGGCCCGGCGGCGGGCGCGGCGGCGCGCCAGCCGCCCGCGCCGCCCGACCCGCCGCCCAAGTACACTCCGCCGCCCTCCTACAGCACCGCCACCGGTGCCCGCCTGCTCAACACTCTGCGCAGAAGCTTCCGCACGCTGCGACGGTGAGTGGCGTGCGCGTGTGCGTGTGCGTGCGTGCGTGCGTGCGTGCGTGCGTGCGTGTGCATTGTGTATGTGTGCGAGGGTGCAAGAGACTAAAAATATAGGCTGCAGTGGAACTAAAATACATTTTCCGAAAGAGATTTGGAGAAATATGTTAGAAACTAGAATGTGTTGCATCAAATAGTGGACTATATTGTGTTCCACTCACATGAACTATGGCATTTAACAAATTAAAATTAAATTAGACTTATAAATGTAATAAATATAGTGACATCTGTATAGTTGTTAAAATTATTCTATTCCCCGGCCTGTAGATTTATCATTTTTTTAAGTCTATAAATTAGTTCATCATCACCTTTTATCAGAAGTAATTATCAAAAATCACTAAAATGAAATAATTTAAGCCGCTATTTGGTACAAAAACCATATAACGCTAAAATTATTTCCTTCCATATGAACAGGATAACATCACAACGTGTAGAACAATCGGAAGAGACGGCCCAACTACCAATAACGCTAAGCGAGAGCGTCGACCGCCAACCGGAAACGCAGCCGCCAGAATATTCTGGAACATTCGCGGCGCCCTCCATCACAATCACAGACGAGACAGACACACACAGGCCCACATCTTCTCACTCGCTCACACTCACGCGGGATTTCCTGCGGCGTTCCTTTGTCCGGAAGAGCGATTCGGCTAAGAGCATCCGGTCGAGTTTGCGGAGGAGTTTCAAATATGGAATAAACAGCGCGCTGACGACGAGCCACGAGCATTTGGTGCGAGACGCCGAGCCGATATCGAACACGGTCGCCATGTCCGCCATGTTGGAAGGCGCGCACGCGAGAAGCATCGCCTCTGTGATATAACCGCCTTAACAGAAATTCATCGAAAACTTAAATTTTGCATCACATTTATCACAATTTACATTCCGATGATGTTTTTTAGTTGTTGCAAAAATGTTCCGCTGTTGCATTTAAAATTTTATTATTACGTATGTAACATAGCTTTTAGTACATACATAGAGAAATGTAATAACGTTTATTGTTTTAGATTTTGCTAGTGTGAGTTGATGGAAACAAAGATTTTTTAGATTTGTCGCTTTATGAATTTATTGTTGTAGGTTTTACTTTACTTGTGTACTTACATCACATATTTTGAAATCACATTATTAATTTGAACTGATTTTATTATTATTTAATTTACTATCGAATAATTATGGTCTTATTTTAATTTTAATGTATAATTAAGCATTTGCTTTAAACGTTATATTTGTTTTATTAACGATAGTTCATAGTTGCATTTTTTAATTTTGGGAGTATTATGATTGCGATCAGAGAGAATCTCAAAAATTCCACTAAAAAGTGCGTATTTAATTTGCACAATGAGCCATATTATTTTTTTATTTTTATTAAATTAAAATGAAAATTATATAAAACAGAGATAATAAATCAGAGCTTATAAATTTTAGATTAAGATTTTATCGGTATAGTATAATTATTATCCCTTAATGAATACAATTCCTACAAAAAGTTATTTAAAATTTTATCATTAAGTTTTAATATGCTCCAGCATAATCAACAGTACTTTAATTTGAATAATAAGAATACATATATTTTTACATTTTTAGTAAGGTCTAACTGCTCTTTAATGTTTAGTTGTAACTCGAAAAGTATTAAGAATTTTATAATTGTTAGTTACATGTACTTTATAACGAGAACATACGTTAAGTACAATAATTAGATATAGTATCTTAATAGGTATACATGTTATCACTGCCATTTAAAAATTGTCATCATTTGATTTTGCATCATTAAAATAAAAAGGACATAATATTGTGTCTTTTATAACAACGTACAGCGCATTTCATTTAATTACTACATTGTCAAAAATAAGCGAGGCTTTATTCTTATTTTGGCGCGAATATCCTTTCAACATGACTATCTACTTAGCTATTAAAATTTTACTAATCAATGTTATGAATTTAATAAAGCAATAATATATTGATACTCTTAAATTGTTCTTGTGTTCTTGGTTCCTTCCTTGCATTTACGTAAAGCTAAAATAATTGTGCGTCTCAATATGCTCCTAGCTCTAGTCACGTTACTGCTTCCACTAACAATTCGTTAGAATTTTTTGCATTTTAACCACCTCTATACTTAAGAATTAGCGCACGGTTACTACGCACGTATGTTTTTTTTGTCTTTTATTTTTACATTCCATACCTATTTACAATGTACTTAGTGAATAAATGTTTTTTTACCTATTTTGTCTTTTATTTCTAAAGATAAAGGTATTCCAGCAAATTATGCTTTTTTGGCGTTATGTTATTTAAATTGACATGACAACATATTAAGTAAGTTCGAGTTTGTAATGTATATGTATATTTGTCATAAGCTAATATCATTTCCTATAACAAAAACCTTAACCTGGACCTTAGCAGCGCACTTTCCAGTTGAACAAGAAAGAGATTGAATTGCACTAGCATGCCCAATAGAATGAGTTTTGGTCAAGTGAGCCTTGAAAACTACTTTTCAAAAACGTGTTATGATCTGCCAGCTTTTGTAATGTGGCAATTAAGTTTTGGAGACCTTTATAGTTTTCTTTAAGAAGCAAAGAATTTTATGTCCCTTGTATTTTATTCTAATTTATTTTAAATTAGTGCCTTTTCATTAAATTCGTAAAAAGCATGTGTTAAAAGGTTATTGAAATTGAACTGTTGAAAATAAAATCAATTGAAATTAATTATTGCCATGAACACAGGCAAGCTATAAGCAAAGGTCGACACATAATGCTGTAAGGTTAAGCCTAATGTTCGAATCATAAGCTGATACCGAATATTTTAAATCAATCTAGACGGGACTTGCATACATAATCATTTTTTTGTTTGAATTTGATTAGCCTAGACTTCCTTGATGGCCACGTAAAAGGATTTTATCCATACATTTTTATCACCATTTAATCAGGTTATAAACAAAAACAATATATACATTGTATTCTTTATTTAATTGAAAAATAACACAGTAATCAAAATATTCTTATACACAATACTTCATACAATATTCATAAATAACCAGGTGGAAAATCGTAAAACCAAAGAAGCCGAGGTAATGAAATGTTTAAGAGAGAAAACAGCAACTTCATAGAGGAAGTGGAAAAACCGTAATTTAGACTTATATCAATAAACTTCGTAATACATTTTACGACCTCAACTTCTACTTGTAATGTCGAAAATTAAAGCATCGAAAATATATTTCGTAGCAAGTTATGCAGATAAAATATACAACAATGCGTTATAAAAACTTAAAATTACCGATGGGAGCAGTATTATTAAAACATAATCACGCAGTACAGTAAGCCAGTCATAAAAATAATTTTATGATAAAAAATTAACGTCAGTAAAATAGTCAATAATTACCGAAATTAAAAGTAAATCAGACCGAATAATACAATTAAATCCTATATCACATGATTTCAGTCGCGTAAATTCATTTAACATGTTATTTGTATTATCTAATCAACGAATTCATATTTAGCAGTGATTTCGCCGCTTTCGATTCGGTCGCCTCTTTCTTCTTTGAAGGATCAAGCATGAAGCACTTCCACAATCTGAAAAGTGTATTTTTTTAAGTTTATGAATGATTATTAACAACGGTCCAACAACCACATCATAGAGAGCACTGATACTATTGTAATATTTAATATATTAACTAGTTTGTATAAGTTATTATGAAATTTTGCAATATAAAGAGTATTAGGCAGAACAATGAAGATATACGATTCAGAAGAGTGCTTTGATTAAGTCTCTGCAAAACGAAGACGCGTTTTCTAGGTTGGCCGGTGTTTGTTTATATATCTGTGGACGCTCCTGTGCTTTCTAAAACTGGAAGTATTTAAGAAATTTTGAAAGAATAGAAAAAAAAATTGATCACATTTTCTCATTTATAAAGCATTTCAATGCTATAAAACTAAAAATTTAACTGAATGAATTTTTCAAATCGGACAAGTAGTTCCTGAAATTAGAGCGTTCAAACAAAGAAAAACTCTTCAGCTTTGTAATATTAGTATAAAATGATAGATTAGTGTAGGTGTGCGTATAAACGCGTAGAAGCGTGCACGCACCGCAGCGTCTCGTCGGCGCCGGCGGACAGCACGGTGGTGCCGTCGGGCGACAGCGCCAGGTGCAGCACGCGCGCCACGTGCCCGTCCAGCTCGGCCACGCGCGCCAGCGTCGGGTAGCGCCACAGCACCAGCTGGTTGTGCGCGTACCCGTGCCCCGTCACCAGCTCCTTGTAGTGCGTGCTCCACACCACCGAGCACACCTGCCGCCACACAACAACCGCACACTCGTTACAATTACCCACTTCTTGGTGAATGTGAACAGAATACAGACGGTCAGGCATTTTTTTTTCTTGCCTTAAGTTAAAGCTATGTTCAATTCACATTCAGACACCTTCAAAGAATTTAAATAACTACAAATGCAACATATAAATATCAAGTATACCTGCGACTTGGTATCAACTGTTGCCAGATTAGTTCCAGTCTTAACATTCCAGATACGTAATGTACGGTCAGCGGTTCCACCGCCAGAGGCCAACAAACCATTGTTCCAAGGACACCATGCCAGACCCTTCACTGCTGCTTGGTGCTGACTGCAATTTTATGTGCCATTTTATTTTAAAGTAAATAGGAACATTACACATAATTAGTTTGTCTGTTTGGTAAACAACATTAAATTGACAAAACTTAATATGATTTTGATAAAAGAACTCCTCCCTTAAATTCGGCGTCACTACGCGGTACCAGCGCTCTGACGCGCGTTAAGAATGCGTTAAATTAATTTTAAAGACATACGAGTTTTGTCCGATATGAATATTTATACAAAAACTTACTTGAATGAGTATAAATATTGCGGCTGTGAATAGTGCTGTCCTTGTTCAATTGGCCAGATGTTCAAGAGGTTGTCATTGCCACCTGATGCGAGGTATTTACCATCAGGAGACCATTTTAGACCACACACCTGTAATTTGAAGCATCAAATTACAAATTAGTTACCAACCATGGATCTAGCTTCTAATCACACTATTCATCTAGTGGAATAAAATACTGTCACTGTATGTGACCTGCAAGATACTTGGCTTGAAATAAAATACCTTTATGCAAGGAGCATATACAAGTCACTTTCCCCAGCTATACGTACCATTATCTATATTCTATATTACTTATATGTCATCCTATTTTTTTTAAAACCCAATATCCATCATCTCTCCCCACCCACACTCACCCAATCTCTACCCAAAACCCAATCATTTAATCACTAACCTCAAATGAGTGAGCTTGGATAGAAGCGACGTCATGTTTCGGTTGCCTCACGTCGTGGTGCACGATCTTGCCATCCCGGGCCCCACTCGACACAACATACAAGTTCCAAGCTAGCGATGACACACGCCCAGTGTGCCCATCCATTACCTGTATACATGTATAAATAATAAGACTGAATTTCATATCAGTAAATTATAAAACTACCCACATAAAAGTAAAATAAACATTTTTTCAGGTGAATTAAAAGATATTGATATTTTTAATACAAAATTCATATAACATATAGTCCGTTATTAAAGATCTTTAATTCACTGCACAATACCCTATACCAATATTATTTCATTTTCATTTCATTTCATTTCATAGTTTTAATAATTAACAACTTACCCTCAACTTCTTCATTTTCTCACAATCCCACAACTGAACTGTGGAAGATGAAGTGCCAACAGCCAAATGTGAACCACCACCCTGCACCCAGGCCACCGATGACACAGTATTTGAACCCTCCAATGTTAACAATTCTTCAATTTGTCCAGTACCAGCATTCCATAAGTACACCGCATTATTTAATGCCACAGCTAAGATATTTGATGCACTCCAGTCAACTAAGTTTAAATCTGGAATATTTAGCAATTTTAATATAACTAATACAGTGCATGAAGGCAAACAAAATTCAATTCAATTTCACATTTATATTTAAAAGATAGTTAGAGCCATTTGAAAAGGAAACCTATATATGCTCACAAATATTAAAAATAATCCATAAATGAATCTATGGAAACTCTTTGCCTGCATTCACTATGAAGGTAAAGTATACAGTAATTATGTATAACAAAATTAATTAGGAGATTCAGTTTATATTTAAGACTTACAATAATCATCAATAATATCAGGGGCATCAAGTATCCTGTCTGGGAGTTGAGGAATATATCTAGTCGTATTTTTTACTGTCGATGGAACCTTAGCCTGTAAATTACCAAAATAATTAAATTCATATATAAATATTAAAATTTCATGGTATTACAAAGTATATTATCAATTTATTTTCGATGGCGGTAAATTTCAACTGACTGGTGGTTTGGCAGTGAGGATCTCGGACTTAAAATTGATAAGTCAAGGGTTTGAGACCAGGCGAGCATGCAAAAAATAAATTTATTTTCCAATTTATATTGCGTAGGCGGATAACATCACACTGCTTAAAAGTGGTGAAAGAAAACAATGTCAGGAAACCATCATGTTCAAGAATCAAAAGTTCAACAACATGCAACATTTTTCAAACACTTGGCCAATGTAGTGGATTATGGCCTGAACTCTCATGGGAGGCCTATGTCCCAGCAGTAGGAACATGTATGGGCTGCTAATGATGATGATGATGAAGTTTTAGTAAGATTTCACATAGCAATGTTGTGATTTTGTGGTATAGCTTCAGAGTTGGAGATAGGTAGATTGTGGTGTAGGTGTGGTGTGGCTAGTATGTGGTGGTAATACTTGTTATGGAGGTGATACATTAAATTTCCTTTGACCATGTAGATGAAACAGGCAAAAGCTCTCCATCATAATTATTAAGTTACCTGGGAGTAGACAACTCGTAGTCTGTTTTGATAGCCTTCAGGGGCTGCAGGGGCCTTGCATGTGTACTGTAAGAGCCTGCCAGGCTCTGTGTCATTTAGTGCTCGGCCAATACTTTCCACAGTTGTTGATTGAGCATTTGACTCAGAATTCTTCTCTTCATCGCGATTCATCTTATTTATAGAAAAAAAAGAATAGATAGGAAATAAATTAGTAAGTTGCAGCTTCATTTAATTTTGTAAGTTAGTTAAATTCTATAGTTCTGAGATTAAACAATGAAAAGTTTATCTTACCATATAGTGGCATAAATCATAGTTGGAGTTACTTCTGGATGGTATAAATCTATCTGCTTTGTTTGGTGTCTTTGATGCTTTATTAGGAGTAGGTGTTGTGGATCGGCCTAAAAAACGAAATTATATATTTGAAATCTTTATAATAACAAGGAGAATTTTACTAAGTTGAGAGAGACATTTTTTACCTGGTGACTTATTTTTTGAAGGCGACTTCTTACTTTTTCTATTTTCACTCCTTGTAGGCGTTTTATTGCTTGAAAGGATACTATTATTGCAGCTTTGATTTGCAGAAATAGACAGTTTCTGCATCGATTGGTTACATGAACTTATGTTCACGTTCGTATTGTTCTTGAAAGAAGTACTTAGAACAGGATTAATGTTTTCATTACCCGATTTTTTTACCCATCGTTGGACAGGTCCACGAGTAATTGGGCCGTCAATTGTCGCTAAACTATTAATTTCATTGAGATAATTAAACTGAGCCATTTCTGCTTATTTTTGTTTAGCGATTAATGATAATTGTTACACGTAAACTATATTATGCACAAGTATACAATGGTCACAACGAATACAAAAAGCATATAAAATGCTTTTCTTTAATTTAAACTACTAAAACATTAGAAATTGTTTATAAAACACACACAGTATTTTCTTACTAATTAAATTATTCAATCAATGCACAAGCTTTTTCTAAACGCGCTATTTGTGCATCTCTTTTGATCTCCTTGACGATCAAAGAGTAGATGACGATTGTTTAAAACCGTTAGAATTTCAAATTCAAACCAAATCAGTGCTATTGCCATCTTAATAAAATGTATTTATTTTAACATGTCATTTTTTGTATTAGGTAATACGTAAATATTATGGAATATAGATATCTACCTTTTCGTTATTTGCAATCGATACATGAATATTTATGTGATATATTTAAAGTATAATTATTTACTTATCTACCATCCCTGTATCGTCGCTGTACCTATTGGGACTTGGGAGTTTGTTTTGCGTAGGTAGAGACAATATTCTTTATTGTGGGAGTCGAGCACGCTCCGGCACGAATTGGGCCAGCTCGCACCGGGGAAGTACCACACCACCACAGAAAACCGGCGTGAAATAGTGGCATGCCAC
>NC_052119.1:6800822-6814261 GCF_012273895.1 Zerene cesonia
GTCTGCTGTGATGTAGACACTTTTTTCTTTTGTGTTGTGAGTGAACTCTGGAGTGGGTGTTCTTTTATATAATTCCTGTTCCTCATTGCTACAATGCCACACCGTTGCATACTTGGATGTAAAGGAACAGGTAAATTATCATTCTCACGAATCTTAATACCTCAAATGTGCAATGAGAACGAACCAATGTACGACACAACTGGTTGACTAACTTTTTATTTGTTGTTGATAACTTGTCTGAAAATGGTACCCCTTTATTCGAAATTCTTTTTTCTTAGTGTAAAGACCAATGAAGCAAGAGATATTTTTAAGTAAACTTTAATTAGAAAGATCATATCAATGTATAACCTTTTATGGAAAAAAATTAAATTAGTTTAAAGTTTTAATTTTTTTCAGTAAGTATAACTTAAACCAAGATGTGAATCCATACAAAAAGAATAGCAAAGTGAATCCAAAGTTTATATTTATAAAGAAAGTTATACAAGTTCATTATGTTCAGCTCTTTGTGCATCTGCCATTTTTTTACTTTATTTGTAACTGATTTACTTATGAGGTAATAAAATTTGATACATTCTTCATATATTTATTTATTTCAGATGTGCTGCATGTCTTTCCGAATCCACGCAAATTTCACAATCTTTTTAAGACTTGGGTCGAAATTGTTGGAGGAAAACCAGAGAATCTATCTGACAATGAATTTCATTACAAAATGAGGATATGTGATATCCATTTTAGTGATAATCATAAAAATCGCAATAAACGCTTAAATGCATTGGCGTTACCATGTCTTCATTTGCCAGGTGAGCTTTATTGTTTCTATCTATATAGATAATATTAGTATCTTGTTTATATTAAGGATTGGGACTACCTATTTTACAGTTTCATGTACTTGCAAGTGGACTGCTACACCCTATTATGTTACTGTGTGATTTGTTTGAACTTAAATGCCTGTGTATGGAGTAATCAATAAATTCTGTGATAATATAGAACCATTTCTACTTTATAACCATTGTCAGTCATGTGATAAATTGTATTTCATTGCAGGTATGCCCAGAGTCCAGCAGCCTGTTGTTGCCAGTGAGTGTCAGCCTTCTGCTTCCAAGCCTATTCATGTAAATTTAGGTAATAAAAAAATTGCAATGAATATTTTATTATTCTCTATATCATAACCAATGACATCACTTGTTCATCATGTTGTATTGTCATGTTCAGACAATATATTATATACCCATTGTTGGGACAAAGGCCTTCTATAAGGGTTATGAATATTATGTATCTATGTATATTATGGTAATTATAATAAAAATTCCTTTTGTTATTCAATATACTACAAAGAGCCATCATATTAAACAATTTTAGTATTACACATAATTTTTTATATATCTCTGCTATGATCATTTTTTTATGCCATAGTAGGCAGTGGATCGCCTGATGGTAAGCGCTACCACCGCCCAGGAACACTTGAAGAGGCATAAGGTCTGGCAATTGACCTCACGCCTCTACAAAATGGATTTTAGATTGGGAAGAGATTTAGAAAGCGTTGATGAGAGGAATTAAGGAAAGGATTGGGACTGGAAAGGTAAGGAAAATGATATGGGCCTCCAATCATCGGATCAATCTATATTTCATTTGGGTACAATTGCAGCTTAGATTGAAAATAGGGAAAAATAATTATAGTATTCATATTTACTTAACCTCTCATCCTGCCTCTCACCTCTCAACCTTCGTCAGTCAAAATCGTGGTATTTTCGGGCGCGCGCGCGAACTTGTCTGTGTTTGTTTTGTGTTTTTTGGAGTTTATTTCAGGTAAGTGGTGGTTTTTATTAGCCAGAATTATTATTATGGTTATAATGATTGTATTTAGATAGTAAGTTGTTAGAAATACATTGTAATAACTACATACTAGACCCCGACAAAGTCCGTTATAATGCTTCCAATTTTCGAGTGATTTATTACGTTATTTGCTATACAATGCAAGTAAAAAGTGTAGTTTATACACCGTATAGTTCAGTTGCATAGGTAGAAATAGTTTTTACAACGGTATAAAAAAAGTATTGACTATTGCTTAGATTTTGTAACTTGATTCCACGACAAAATCTATTCAAAAGAAAAAGTTGTAACCGCCATTGCCAGCATGCCATGTTAGCCCTTATCGCTAAATGAATAAGGACTGAATTTCTGTGAATTTCCGTTTTTCCGTTAAAAACAGGCGGGGAATAATAGGCAAGGGATAAGTATCGATAGTAATACGATAAAAAGTTATTTGTCGATACTGATGTGAGAATTATATATTTATATTTTTATTAGTTATTTTTTTTATTTCTGTGAATTAATTTAATAATCACATTCTGTTCATTATATCTGAGAATTTTATATGTCAATTTTATATTTATATTTTAATTAGTTATTTATTTTTTTTATTTCTGTGAAATAATTTAATAATTTATCTGTATATATACGACACAAGTAAGGACTTTGATAATTTTCTTTTTAACCAACCGATTCGTATCTATATACTTGGCTTCATAGAATGTCGACTTGGCGAGTTGGACATGAGGAGGCGCCTCAGGACTTCCTCGACCTTCTCTTCGAGGAGGATGATAGGGAAGAGGAAGTCCTCGCCGTCGGAGAGGAGAGTGAATGCGAGATTTCGAAGACGATAGGGTAACAATCCACTTTATCTTGTCTTCACTTTATTTGCTATTTTTGTTTTTTGCAATATGTACATCATGTTTTTTTGTGTATGTTTTAGGATGATGTAGATCGTTCACCGGAGGCTCCGCCTATGTCTTCTCTTTCCCCAAACTTGCGCCAAGTGTCATCGCCGTCAATGGTAATGTTGTTTAATTTGTCATATTGATATATTAATTTCAATGTTATATTTCTTGAATGAGTTTATGTTTGCATCATTCACAAATTTTTATTATTTTTATCTTTATAAGTTATGTAATGAATATCAATAAATAAAAAAAGGTTGTGAATATACTGTTTTATGTTTTAGGAAGAACAATGCAAAGAAATGCCGCCGCCGTCCTTCGCGTCCCGCGACAGGTCCCGATCTCCCATTGCTTCTTCGTCTGAATCGTAAGTTTTATTTCTGTTCATATTTTGTAAATAGATAGGTGGTGTGGAAACGAGCTCGGTGTTTAATCGTCTTAACAATAGTGTTTATTTACACAGTGCAATGGGACCTGCCGGAATAGTAATCCGTATATATGGCGAGGATGGCATGGCACTGGACGATGGTGACGACGATCAATTTTTTGGCCCCGGATACCCACGCTTTGTATGTGTACCCTGAGGTGCATGTTAGGAGTGAACCTTTGAATGTGAGAAGTGTGAATGCGCGACGAAGTGGAAGAAGGGGTGCTAGGAGTGTGCGAGGACAAACTGCGTGTGGGCGTAGATGGAGGAATCAGTGGGAAGTGGGACAGCCCCAAGGAGATTTGGACTTGCGATGCGCATGTAAGTTTGGCGACGGATGTTTTGAGGAGACGGGAGATGAGAATTAGAGATGCTGCCAGGGCTAAGAGGAATGCTGAACGAGAAGGTGCTAGCGATAGTGAAAATGAGGATGAATTCTAAAAGAAACGCTAGTACTGGACCGGATGATCTCCCACGACTGGAAGGGCAGAACCTCCACTTTGAATGGTCTCCTATGGAGTCTTTTCATGCTGTACATTCGGGCTATGATGCTTTTCGTCTCTATTGGAGCGATGACATTTTAGACCTAATTGCGGCTGAAACGAACCTATATGCGACTAAAATAGCCTCAGATTCTTTTCAGTCGGATTGGTTCCCCACTAACAGCCATGAAATTTTATGCATCTTTTCGTTCTGGATGATGTTAGGGATTCACAAATACCAACTATTATGAGTTGCTTTTCCGTGGATCCCCTTCTGAAGGCGGAAGTTTTCAGGCGCATCTTTACGAAAAGAAGGATTGAACTTTTATCTAGGGCTTTACATTTTTGTCGAGTCAGACCCCGTGAATGTCATAAATCCCTCCAGTTCTAGCGGTAGGAGCTTTGACCGTATATGCAGTTTGAGACCAATAATTTAAATTCGTGTTTTCAGTCAAATTACGTTTTAAGTAAAAATATTTGCATAGACGAAAGTCTTACCCTATGGAAAGGAAGATTGAGCTTTAAGCAGTATATTCAGAACAAAGATTCTAAGTTTGGTATCAAAACCTTTGAGCTTTGTGAAAGTACCACTGGATATCTGTGGTCTTTCGTCGTTTACTCCAGTAACCATCCACTACGGATTTGAAGCAGTCGCCCGGTGTGCTTAAAAGCACTGCCGTAGTGAAGAAGCTCGTTGGTCCGCTACTAAACAAAGGGTATAGATTATTTATGGACAATTGGTACAATTCGCCTTTACTAGCCAGGTTTTGTACAATTCGCCTTTATTAGCCAGGTTTTTGAAGCTCAATGGTACTGACTGCGTTGGTACCTTGAGGCCTTCACGTAGTGACGTTCCTTATGTGGTAACTAAGGCTCCTATTAACGGTTGATTTAAAAGACCAAATGCTCGAGCCTTATTTGCTAGAAAAGAAACGTTGTACCAAATGATACATGGTAATTTTTAAACGCTTGCTTAATGTTTCCAATCCTCAACTCACGCATTCTTTTCGAATCATCAACTCACGCATCACATAATCATTTAGCTTTTCGTCTTCAGCTTGTAGATTCTATCCTCAATACTCATCTTTCACTTTGCCCCCGAAGCCGTAGGCATACTGCTTCAACCACGTAGTACGTCTGCGGAACAACCGGATAGACACATTATTTCTGCGCACTGGCCCGTTTTACTTGAACCGACAGAGGGAAGTTTGGCGCGCAAACGTCAATTCACTAAGCGGTGTGTGGTGTGCTTACGGGAAGATCGTGAGTCGCAAAAAACTCCCCATTGTTGCGAATCGTGTCACGTGACATTGTGTGTAAATAAATGTTTCAAATCCTATCACACATCTTAAATATGCTTTAGTTCATTTTTTTATTATTAAGCTCATCGTAGCTGCTTTCGCTTCGCTTCCGCACAATTGTCCATAAAAAACTATTTTTGAAAGGTATTTTATGAACCCAGAGTACAAGGTTATTATGTTTGATGAATTGAATATTTCTGTTTTATTCTTATTTTATATTTTATTTTTTTTAAATGTCTAGTTCAATAAATAATGTAAGAGTATAAAATCTGAACTAAACAAAGTGTGTGTGTCTTTTTTGTATCAATTTATGTTATTGGATTGATTCAACTTCTAAAAATCTAAAAATGTTTACTTACATGTTTACGTTTACGATTACAAAATGATCGCTTCTAGAATTTAATATTAATGTTATAAAATATTTGTAACATATATGCATAAATTGTATATAAAACAAAATTTTAAGTCATACTGTATATTATGTATTTTTAAGTATTGTGTATAAAAAGTGTAGATGAACACCCAAGACGTAGCTAGAAATTTTTTATTGTAAATAAAACAAAATTTTGAATGACATTGTATTTTTATTTACTATGCTAAATACCTAACAAATATGTAACATTAGTTACAAAAAGTAGACGTAAAACCGCGGGGCGTATACATTATTTTTGGAAATGTAATTAAGACAAAATTTTGAATTTGATTATATTTTAATTCTCAAAGGATGTAAAGTCTGCAAGTGTAAACTAATAGACAACACAAATAAAAATAATTCTTTTATAGAAGCCAAGGAATACAAAAATGGCTTTGCTTTGAAGAGAAATACATAGCATAGCAATTTTTTCTAAATCGAAATTTGCCCAAAAATGGTTTAAAATGAAAGATAATTAAAATAACTTTTTGTTGTTTTATTGGAATATTTTTTTCTAACTTTGTTGGTGTCAGTATTCGACTTAAAAAATATTGTAAATATTTAAAATGTTTCACGAGAAAGTTAGAATAAAATAGCTCATTACTGGGAGAAACAGCAAAGAATTATTATGGTTAATTTGTGTGCAGCTGTACATGTGTGCGTGTCCATAGTTCTTGTTCTTAGCAAGAACTTTTTTTTTTTCTATTTCTTAAATAGAGAGGGCGGTTCAAATTTCACGCGAGAGGGCACTCTATACTCTTAATATTATACTATTTGGTTGTGTGATTTGTGACTTCTATTTAACTGAAAACAACTTTTAATCACAATTTACGATGCTTAGAATAAATGAAGCATGATAGTAGTGCCATAGACCGTAGTACACCAAATGCGAACAATATACGATAATTTGTATAGTAAAGTTACAGCTATATATTCATTACCTAATGTATTCTATTTTATATTTTAGCTAGAACTTCTATGCAGCTAGAGAACCAAAGACTTACAGATGAAAAAGTTGAAGAAATAGCAAATTCTGCTGAATCGCCAAAACATAGCATGCTCCAAGAACATGATTATTGTTTTTCTTTAAGTCAAAATGTTGTACCAAAGAAAAGTAAAAAAAGTAAGTAATCATCAAAAATTATGACTTAAGTCACTACATAGTACTCGTATAAAACAAAGTCGCTTTTTCTGTCCCAATGTCACTATGTATGCTTAAATATTTAGAACTACGCAACGGAAAATCCGTTGGGTTTTTTTTTAATAGATACGAGTGATTCAAGAGGAAGGTTTATACGTATAATAATATCTATTAAACTACATCGAATTAACGCGTGCAAAGTCGCGGTCAAAAGCTAGTTATACATATATTTATAATTATTAATTTTTATGAGACAATATCCCATGTTACATTACAATACATTACCGCGAAGTTTTTTTTTCAGCTACAAAAAGAACTTCGAATGATACACTTACATTAAACAAGAAAATCCATCAAACAACACTCAAAAATCTTCGTCGGGAAGTACACCGGTTACGGAAAGAAAACTATGCATTCAAAATGCGTTTAAAAATTGCTGAAGAGTTGCTAAATAAGAGGAAAATGGATAAAGAAGTTCAAACCATCCAAACACCTGAATATGAGATTAATAGTCATATATCCACTCTAAAGAAAAAAAATTGTTTAATTATGACCGACGAAGGGGTTGTTCATTCATTGCCATTTTATGTTTGAAATTAAAGAATGTATGATGTGTGATAATGTGTTGCCAGGTTAATCAAGACTTGATTGAATTAATGTATGTTGTCCGAGGTTCCCTTTGCCTTTGGGATTCTTTATAATATAATAAATTGTCTCAATATAATATAAGTTCATTTGAACAAAATAAATGATAAAATGAAAAAATAAATTAAATTAAAAACTACAGGTTATAGTTTGGTTTGTTAGACTCAGAAGGTTTTAGTCCAATAACACACTTTATTAATTAGACAAAGAACATTTATTATTGCAATCACAAAATACACAAAAGTACAACAGATTGCGAAAACATTGAAACGATTAACAAAACAAGAATCTGCGCAGTTGCCTATTACGATGGCAGTTAACAACTAACAACCCTCTCGGTACCTCGCGGGGGGTTTTCGTTCCCGACCGGCGCGCGAGGTTGCCGCACCGCTTCGCGCTATAAGGTCTAATTAATTGAAACAGCCTATCGAAGGCTTTATTTAAATATTCATAAGTTAGTGTCCTTGCTTATGTTATGACGTTTAATTCAATTGTCTATTTATTTAAGTTTGGTTTATGTATCCAATTGTTGCCATTACAAAGCAAACTTGTGTCCATAGACCTTTTGCTATTTAAAGACTATTTCATTGTCTCCTACAAAGCTACCCTCACATTCATAATTAAAGTAAATAACCTATAATAACCCGCACTTGGCCAGTGGCCTAATCCCTCATAGGAGGCCTGTGTCTGTGAAACTGAAAGATAAACTAAACAGACTGTGGAACCGGAAATTGTATATAAAAATAACATATCTCATTTGTAAACATTATTTACAAATAACGGAATCTTCATGGTCAAGTGTAAAGTAAAAAAAAACATATTCATCAATAAAATGTTTATTATTAAAAGTAAAGAATATTTCACAAAATAAAGTATTATCTAAAAAATCTAAAAATATAATATATAACTTCAACCAGCATTACAGTATGATAAAATGATAGATCATGTTAATTTTACGCTATATAATTCAATATTTTAAATAGAATTGAATTGTGACAAGAAATTAACATTATTTTATAAAAAGTAAAACAATGTACTTATAACAATTGTCATTTAATAATAATAAAAATGTCATGACGGAGAAAATGAATAAATTGTATAAAAAATTAGGAACAGAAAAGAAAATGCAAAAAAAATTGAGCATTATACATTACATAATATGTTATTCCTTATGAGCTACATGTTAACAAATCTCTTAAATATAAATTGAGATAAACTTCAATCACTTATAGCACCATAATTTGACCTTACATCGCTTTAAATCTCACCAACATGTACTATAAGGCTTACAATCTATACCTTTATTATTTACAACTATTACTGTATTCTACCAAAAATGGCACATTTTAATTGGCATGTTGAATGTATAAATACAAAATTGTTCATTTTATGGGACGGTTGTATAGGCAGTGTTTGAAATTTAGTTTATTTCTTCATTTTCTGTAATAGGATTTATACATCCAAGCAATATAATAACAAGTTACACATATTTTTTTTACATAACGTAATGTATATTTTACGTATTTGTAATAATTTATCAAAATTTAACGGCCAACAGCCATTTCGGAGAATACTATAATCTGTCTTATAAGCAGTGGTGGGTTCAAATATTAATCATACTATCATTGCTTATTTAAGGCAACATTATATTTACAAGTGCCACTTTTAAAAGCATATAAACCTATCACTTTTAATGTGCGTTGACTTTGAAATTGAACAAGCACTTATTTCAAAGATTCATTTTTGCCAGCCTATTTAGTTACAAGATTAAAATGCATTGGAAGACATAGTTAAAGTAACGAAGATGATGCTGAGATATGTATTACCATCAAAAAATGTCCAATATATATGCTAGAATAGACAACCTCACATTTTGTTCATAGATAAAGCTAATATAACATAACCATGAGAATGTAAAAAGCGCTATACTAAATTATGTGTATCAATAGAGCTACAAAGCTACGAATAACTAAAATTTTACTAAAACCATTGTCAGAGCACAATTCGTTGCTTTGAAATTATGAAATAAAAAAATGACAGCTATTCTACTAAAAATTGTTCTAAATTATAAAATTATGATTAAAAAAATTATCTAAACAATTAAACATTTATATTTGCTCGTAAATGAGATCAGAGAGCACATTGAAAATATCTTTCGATGAAGCTTAAAGCATTATATAAAATAAGTTATAATAACTGATCAGTATTAATTAAACATTACCTAAAATACAATTTTGAGACAAATGACTTGGAGCAATATGTTGTGGGTCAATAATATGTAAATTTTTATTTTTTTTTTATCAACAAACGCTGCATTCTAACTGGAATGATTAAATATAACATTGTTATCACTGAAAATGGAATAATTACTAAAACGCGTAGAACGATTGACCCCGCAATTATTAAATTGACAAAATCACAGGTATCCATGACTCATCACATAATAGTTGACTGTATATTATTTTCATATAGTTAAATTCCAGATTCGGAGACACACTTAAGAATTATCAGTGTAACTACGAGAATTCTGTAATATTCGTTATGAAAATACATCATTCATAATTTAAGATGATTGAGAGTCCATCAGTGTCATAATATGGATATGACCAGTATTGTCAACGGTGACAAAACAGCAGAACTTCTCGTCGTGGCGGAGTGATTTAGCGTACATACCGTACAGCTTTATGCAGGCGAGTATCTCCTTACGTTTCGATCCTTCTTTGCAACTGAAATATAAAATTTATGAAGTGGATAAAAGGAAAAATGTCTTCTATATGGGATACATTTTATCTAAGCCCCGTTTCCTGCTGCATGACGCATCACTAGGGGACGAATTCATGGACAAAAGCAACTATTTCTATAGCTTATTTTTTATTCTTATACATAAGCTACACCATTGTCAAGTATCGTCACAATTCAATGATTTTCGTTTTAGTTTAAGTGAAGTCCCTTGGTGTACATCTGTTTCACTGACCGATTTTCTTTACGGACAAGTAGGTGATCAGCCTTCTGTGTCCTGCCAAACCCAGACTTTGTTTTTGTGCGTCCCCACCGGGAATGAAACCCAGGACCACGCATTAACTATTGTACTAAGGAGGCAGTCGATTTTCGTGTGAAAGAGTAAAAACATACATTCTTAAAAATTTTCGCTTTTAAATAATGTTAGAAGGATAAGGAAGTATTGTTAAGAATCACACTTTACTTTAATTTGCTTTTCAGCCCTTTTGTAATATATTTTATGCTTTTATAATACTAAATATTTTAGGACTTGGCGCCATCATTAGCGTCATTTGTATAACTTGTTATTAAAAGCTATCTAGTGTCAGTAGCATTATTATTTAGCTTTCACTTCTATCCGCATCTACTTTTTCTCAAAATAGTGTAGGAGAATACTCACGTCTTCCCTTTCCAGTGCAGTTTCCAGTGATAATGCGGGTCCAGTGGATTGTCGCCGAAGAAGAAACGCGTGTTCGAGTTACTGTCGTTGGGCGTGAGACCGGTCTTGGGCTCCAATGGGCTGGCTATCGGTGTCACTACGTTCCAGTTGCCCCTAGGATATTATTTTGTTTTTATCACATAGCACATTAAAAAAATTAATCATTAAACACTATATTGTAAGTAATTTTACATAAAATTTGCAAACTGCCTGTGTTCAATTGAAATTCTATCATAGCTAAACAAACTTTTTAAATAACAAGTCATTAAGCCACCAACTGCTGAAGTAATGAAGAGAGAGATAAAAGGAATTAATTTCACAGTGGACATCCAATTTAACACGATTCATAGTAATTTACGAAAAAAAAACTCAAACAATTTATAACACTTTCTCTAGGGGACTATAAGAGCTCAGATGACGCACGCGCACATTTATCCAATCTACATCTCGACCGCTCTGTACGGTACTTACGGCCGCACGCACACATGCACACGTAACGTTATGCTCACATGCACACGTTACGTTACGTGCACATGCTCAGAAATAAGAATACGCGAATCTTTTTATTGTACTAAAAAATGAATCAGTAATAAATTACTATGTTGCTTTAAGAATGTTTTTACAAAAAATGATTCTTTAATATTAAAAAAAAAAATCAATAATCAGCTACCTACCGTCATCTATACTGGACAGCTTTACAAAATCATATCAAAATCATAAAACTTTTTGAATAATCACACCTAAACAGAGAGGTGACATTCCACCACACATCATTTACCACCATCACGACCGTCACCACCGTCACTTTTAGCGGACGTCTTTACAATGAAATATTATCACCAATACAAATAAAAGAAAAAAAAACTAATTCAATAAACACTAACTTCCAGCCGCGACTCGGCTTGTTCCTAATGAGGTAGGTGACGTCCCACCACACGAGGTCGGCGGCGAGCGTGAGCAGCACGAGCGGCGGCGCGCCCGCGAACCCGCACCACTGCACCTTGCTCTTGTGCTGCTTCAGCAGCCGCACCTGCCGCTTCAGCAGCACGTTCCATATCTGCAAGTGGTGGAAGAACCCGTACTAGATGACCTATTTTTTTTTTCTAATTTTCGAATCGCCCCCCTCCTCGGTAACCATTCGTAGTATATGTCAAGACATCCTTCTCACCCCCTTCATGTTTTTTCAAAGTATTGACAAGTATGACTTTCAATGGTTTCGCAGGAGGCAAATAACAAAAGAAAATAATTTGAGCCGAATTTGTGTTAACTGATACATCGATTATCACATAAGACTAATAAAATAAGCTTCATGCTCACAAAAAAAATTGTTTTGGTATGGTATAAGTGAGTAAGGTATAAAAGAGATGCGACTGAAATTTATTCCTCTGTGAATACACCCACGCAATGACATCTTACTATGTATTTTCTTAACGCGAATGGAGTATAATGTCAAACGAACCCATCAAGAGGGAAAAAATTAAGGTATTTTTGAATAACAACGGAAAAAGAAACATATTAAGGATTATAGGTTAAATTTAAATTTGATAAGATATTCGTGATAAAATTGTTGTTATTATACACGTTCCATCTAGACTATACATCCCATAAAGAGTTAACAATTTGTTTTTTTGTTTAATATGTGTTTTATCCACATATGACCTTGTATATACTTGAAATAAATGTATATGTTACCGCGACATCTCCTGAATCGAGACCCAAAGCCAACATATGGCCATCTTCGTTGAGCGCGCAGCAAGTGATCCTGTTGTTGAGCTGACTCTCTTGTATCACTCGTAACGACACGTGATCCTGTTTCTTTAATTCGAAGGTCTGAAAAATTATAGCAGAATTTTGTTATAATTTTTTTAAATGATCCATAACGGCTTGTAAAATGCGTTTATTTGTGCTGCATTATACTTCTTAATTTAAATTTAATAATAACATATTTTTTAATTTAGTTCATGCTCAAATTTTTAAAGATCCGAGGGTCATGATACATTATTATAAAAAAAATATTTAAAGATTATAATAGAAAATGAATACGTGTATGGCATATTGCATGGTATACCTGAAACGCCAAGTTACGGTCATCGCATATAACAAGCACGTCCTTTTCGAACGCCGAACACCGTATACAGACATCTGCCTGCTTCCCATTCAACACACTGGCCAATTTTAGTTCTTCATCCCATAACTTTATGGTTGCATTTGATTCGATGGTGATCAGACCTATATCCTTCAACCAATAGCAGTCTACGAGGTTACTGGGTTTGAATACTTTATTATCCACAATGGACCGGGATGTCATACTCATTTCGCTACTTGAGTTTGATATTTGGTCGCCTTGCTTTTTCTTAACGCCTGAAAATGATGTAATTTAAATGACTATTATTCAATTTTGTTTCAGGAAGGAATGATGTACCTTATTAGTTGGAAGGAAAAAAAATAAGGTTGTTTGTAATGTAAATAACAAAAAATATATATATTTTGTGGCATTGGTAAACAAGCACTAAAACATGATTAATTAGTGCTTTTAAAAAAAATAAATATAGCTATCTAATAATCGTCACCAACAAACTGTTTAGCAGTTTGGCGAAATTTTGTAAAAAAGTCTATTACGGAATACTTATAAAAATAAAAAGAAATATCTACTTATTTATATCAACTCTCTTTTCTCAAATAGTCTATGCGCTCTTCTAATTCCGTGAGACAATAATTATGATACAAAATCCACGTTAAAGTCGAATAACTTCCTCACCCTGCCAATTATTAAGCAACTCCTGTGAACCCAGGTTACAATTGCCCCGCTGCAACATTTCCGGTTTCCAATCGCCGTTCTCCATCAGCCTGTACGCCATAATGCACCGGTTCTTCCCCG
>NC_052119.1:6815261-6869922 GCF_012273895.1 Zerene cesonia
GCCCCGCTGCAACATTTCCGGTTTCCAATCGCCGTTCTCCATCAGCCTGTACGCCATAATGCACCGGTTCTTCCCCGCTACTATCAGAATGTCAGCGTTCACAAAATTCAAATACTTCACGGGACTATACACGTCCATGATGTCGATGTTCTCTTTAGTGCGGAGGGAGAATTTGCGGACGATGCCGGATTGCAGGCCGTATATTACGTGCTGGTTGCAGGGGGATATTTTCAGTGTTGTTATGATTTCATCAGTGTCTGTTGATATTTCTGTTAATATTTTTCGACCGCGCATCACCTGTTATGAAAACATTGATTACATGCGAGTATAAAGACATATTCTATATCCACTAAATTGCAATTATCTAGTTAGTTTCAACGAAATTGGACAAAAAGTCATAGATAATTGAAAAAAAAAGGTTTTTTTTTTTATTAATTATAATGTAATTATTGAAGTGATAACTTATTTGTAAGGGTGACCCATTTCGTTATGCAACGCGTTACGCACGTCTGTCTGGCATCCCTTCCTTCACGCATACGGTTATTAAAAAAAATACTATGAATAATGTTTAATTTCAAATCACAGATAAAAGATAATTTATTTACTGCAAAATAAAACAACTAACAAACTATCTTAT
The DNA here is from genome assembly GCF_012273895.1 of Zerene cesonia. Lineage (NCBI taxonomy): Eukaryota > Metazoa > Arthropoda > Insecta > Lepidoptera > Pieridae > Zerene > Zerene cesonia. The sequence goes on from NC_052119.1 coordinate 6,815,899, forward strand.
TCTTAATTAATACTGTCTGTCTAAATTACCTGTATGTTATTCTTATCATCGACCACAGCCAGCAGCGGCAGAGCCGTGCTCTCACTCCCATTACATATTCCTTTCAAGTTGAGCGGTTTCAGCATATGCCTGTCCAGACTCATAGTGCTTTTCAGTATTTTCTTAACCTCCTTAGCGCTGGCGAAGGATTGGTGCCGCTGCGGCGTAGTGTGCGTGCTGTGCGGCGAGCTGTTCGCCTGTGTGGGTGTGTGCGGCGAGAGTGTCGCTATGAAACTTGCGTCGAATTTCGTTGTTAGGCGGACCTTGCTGAAATTGTAGTAAAGTCATTGATGTGATTTTTTTTTCTATTTTAGTATAAATATCTTTTTGTTTAAATTGTTAATTAGTGGAACTTATTTCTTGTATGGAGGCGGGCGTTGGCACCTGTGCCACAGTCAAACAAGCTTTTATGGGTGTCATTGTTAATTTTAGTTTAAGTACACTATGACATTTCTTTCCAAATATACAATTTTGAATTTTGAATTTTTTGAACTGATATTTAAACCACACAAGATGTATGTATGAATAGTACATACATCTTGTGTAGTAGCATGGTACTATGTATATGATACATTCATACATAGATGAGTGCCTTAAAGCCTGACTATAAGTTCGTTGGTTATAAGTGGTTAGTGTTTACGGATTGGTTGAGCATTACTTTTGTATGAGACTGTGTAAATACCCATAACAAACAATATTAGAAACTAAACACGGCTCACTTCTCCTCAGCTATTAAATTGGATTTAGAATTTTGAAATCAACAGCGACCATTTGCATTGAGTTTGACCTGATTTAAAAAACGAAATAAATAATTGTTTAAACATTATTCACTAATAAATATTAATTCCATAATGAGTATAAAAACAAATAAATGTCATAAGTTTAGGGAGATATATGTGATCATTTTAATATTAGGTTTCACTTAAAAATGACATATACAAGTATGAATAAATAACAACTTACGCGTTCTTATGAGCATTCTGGGACACAAACGAGGGGTCTAAGAACCACACTTTCAGAGAGTTCTCAATAGTGCCGGTGCCTGTTAACAGCACATCGGAACCGGGCTCGAAGTCGTCCATTAGGAATTCGCTCATCGCCATTGTTACTACATTGCTGAAAATTTTTGTGTTATTAATTGGTATTTAATAAATAAATAACTGACAATCATCAGTTAATCATCTCATTAGAAGGCGTGGGGTGTCCCATAGGCACATAAAACCGAAAGAGTAGAATAAATTCGATTACTGAGGTCGGATTATGGATAGCTACGCGGGTTCGAATCGCGCCTGGTGATTAAATTTTTTCTACTCCTTAAAAATTTCTCATTTATAAAGCATTTCAATACAATAAAACTTAAATTTAGGCTCATAATTACAATAAAAAAGCAAAATTCTACCTTCAGGTTTAAGAGGTAGTTTTCTAAGCGATACAAAAGATTTTTAACATTACTGCCACGAAATAAGGTGTTAATTTCAATACATGTGTTTTAGCACGTAGTTTTCATTTTCGTTGGATTTCTCGGATAAAAACTATCCTATGTCCTTTCTTGGATCTCGATCTATATCTGTACCCAATTTAATTCACATTGGTTCAGTAGTTTAGGCGTGAATAAGAGAGAGACAGACAGATAGAGTTACATTTGCATTTATAATATTACGTAGGCGTACAAATAAATTATTAAAATTATAAATAATTTTAAATAATACATATGAATTATCCATATTAGTATGACCATACTCACCCTCTCCGATTTTCCAAATCAAATATATGAGTTGAAGTCTTAAGATCAATACACAGTACTCTGCTATCGTCCGTTGATACAAACATTAAAGTACCAGATTTGTTCACAGCCATTGATAAGAAGGACATGTTAGGTTTTATACTTTGAGCTGTTATTATAACCCTGCCATTGCATGTTGTGCACGTTTGCTTTATATAGGTACTCATTTTACAGTCGAATTCTGATATTTCTTTTTCTTTTAGTGTTATTATTTTGTTATCTGAAACAATTATTATAGAGGTGGTGGTTTTGATTGAATATTCATGTATTTGCATGCGTTATTATATTATTATTAGCATGTTTGCATTCGCTATTACTACTATAATGGTTATTTCTCTGATGTTATGAAACTTTTGATGTGTAAGATGAAACATTTATAAAGTAATAAAGAATTTGTGTATGTACTAAATAATGTGTGTAATATGTACACAATTTTTTATTAAATGTATGTATGTACTTTTATGTTTAACATTTTAGGAATATTAATTATTGTTTATGTTGCAACATTGAGGTTAAATTAATACTGTAGACATGAAATATTATGCAAGACGGTACATCTTCATAAACGTTCAGTGAAATTTCAGCCTTTTATAATTCACACAAAACATATCAAAATATTGTAAAATAAAAACAATACTAATATAACTAATGAATGAAACACTCACCAGAAACAACCAATATATCCAAGACCAAGCCGGTCTCCGCAAAACTGTGTCTCGTCTTCGTTTTCAAATCAATCACATCCAACGTGTACGTGCTCACGCCCGCACTAGCCACGATCGCGTGCTTGTCGAAGTTGCACAAAACACAACACAACATATCACTGTTTCTATACAAATTGTCTATGAAATAATGCACTTGTCCGTTCGTCTTGTATATGATGATCTCTTTGGCTGTGTGCGTGATGATCAGCTCGTCTGTGTTTGCCCAACGGCAGGATAGAAAGGGCCCCAGTTTCGGTTGTATCACTGTGTTTATTGCGTCGTTGTTGTTTAATGGTTCTTCGTTTTCTGTAACGTAATTTGATTAGCCATTACAGTTTTTCATTGAGTGATGAGTCTTTGATGTTCCTAATTATGTTTTTGAAGTGCAAGCATAGAGTTATTTTCATATAAAAATAATGAAATAAAGTCTAAAAGAGTCGATCAGATACAAACATACAGGTGACGAAATGTAATTTATTCAGAGATCCTACTAAAGCATTTATGAACATGAAAATCGGCGGAATGTTGTCGCATAAGAACCACGGGACGGCTTTTTGGCATCATTATTTTCAGTTCACCCAGCAAAAAGGTACGACGTAACAAACACAAAAAATATACCGTCCAATTAAAAACCTTCTCCTATCTCTGTAGGCGCTTAAATGAGTTAGAAATGGCGAAACAGAGTTTGAAAACTACTAAAACTGGTTCTTCCTGAACACAGTTACGAGGTAACAAATAAAAATAATTACAATCGATAACCTCCTTTTTTGAAGTCGGTTAAGAAGTGTGAAATGTTAAAACGGAATGTGGATTTTTATAAACGGTTCACCCACCAAACAGAAACGAGGTAAAAATCACACAAAAAAAAAATATACAATGGATAACCTCCTTTTTTCGAAGTCGGTTAACGGGTGCGCAACGGGCAAACAGCGCGAGACGTCAATAACGTACCCTCCTCTATAACGTCCGCGTCCGCGTCCGCGTCCCAGTCGAGCTCGTCCAGGTAGTAGAGCGCGAGCGCGCCGTCGGCCGCCAGCGCGGCGGCGCGCGCCGGGCTGGCGGGGCACACGCCCACCCAGCGCAGCGCGCCCGCGCCGCACTGCACCTCCTTCTTCAGCTTGTTCGTTGATATCTCGAAGAACTGACGGAACAAATTTGTGTTGAGTGTACGATATGATCCGATTGAGAAAAATTAAATACCACAGACAAATGTTTGCCTCGTTGCTGACAAAACATTATAAGGCACAATTAGAATTAAAAATTATAATTTAGAAATTTTGTCGAGAGAAGATCACGAGGCGGGATTCGAACCCCCGTTTTTTGCCAAACCGTAGCAAAATGAGTTAAAATTTCAAAAAAAAAAAATTACAATTTTTTAAATTAAAAAAAAAAAAACTTTTTTTCAATTAGCCCTTTGAAATCTTAGTACCTATTGTGTGATTATAAATAACACCAGTATGAACACAAATGAAAATAGAAAGTAGTAATGTATAATAAAAAACGCTGATTTCATCATCACACACCTTTATAGCACCAGTAACAGTACCCGCCATTACGTAATTCCTTAGAAAGCAGACTGTTGTAATTATCTCTTTGGCATCTATCGTTGTGTGTTTTATTTCTTCCACATTCTGCTCATGCCTGCCAAATATTTGTATATGTTATACAATTATAAAAAAAAAAACAATTCAATTTAAACAAAAATTCATACCAATTATTAACATAATTTGCAAGCATTAATTTGTCAATTAAGAGTGAATATATGTTGACTATATTCAACAATGTTAAAGTTTTCATTAGAAGTTTTCCAAATTATAACATGAAACATAGTTTGATGATGGTTGCATATTTAAACTATTATTTATGTCGCTATATAATTTACTTCTTAAGTAAAAAAAAAACTTACAGAAATTCGAAATAGACTTCGTTTTTGTCGCATCCCTGTTGCGCAATAGACGACGCTTTTGTATATAGGATGCCTTTACTCTCATGTTGCAAGATACTTTGCACTATATCCGTACTGGGGGAGCGGTATAAGTCCGTTCCGTGGGTGCTCAGATACAGTCTGATGCTGTATAGTAGTTCCTTGTCTAATTCCTGAGAGAGGTGTTTTTGACATATTATTGTTAGCCATTACAAATCAATTTTATTAGGTTAGTGTATTGTGTTAGTATCTACAAGACAGTTTTGAGTGGGGTACAGCCAAGGGTCTAGGAAACAATGTTTTTATTTGGAATCTTTGTTACTAGATCATAATCATTATCATCAGCCCATATATGTTCCCACTGCTGGGTCACAGGCCTCCTATGAGGGTTCAGGTCATACTCCACCATGCTGACAAAGTACGGGTTTGTAGATGTCAAATGTGGTGGAAGTTTAGCTACAGGATAAATAAATATTTTTTCCGAATACCGATACTCTATTACTAGAACATTAAGAGACAATAAGAAATAATATACTACTTGCCCCATCAACAATGTAATCTTCATATTTTCGCAAATCCAATATAACATCAGCCGGTCCGGTCAACCTGACTTTATTTCCCAAGAATTTGAGATCCAAAAACAGTTTACCGAACAAACTCCATAGTTTGTTCAAATTTTGCGTGTGAAACAAATGATAGCCGATATAGAACGCTATATATCCGTCATCTTCTATTTCTTCCGGCGCATTATCCGCATCATACTTGTAACTCTTTAGGAAATCTCTATGCAATTTTCTCACTTCATCCTCCGTGACTGTAGTTTTCAAGTAGTTCATGATTAAGTCATGTACTTCATATATATAATTCCTTTGTTCTTGATCGTAGAATTCGATTATGAGCGATTTGCTTCGTAACTGTTTCATAATACTTTCGACTTTGCTTATGTCTCTATTCCACAGTTTGCTGAGAACTTTGGCCGATACTTTAGCGTTGTCCGGTAAGATTGAGAGCATTTTAAATAGCGGTAAAATGTCTGGTTTCAGTGAGTTAATGCACATTTCTATCGGCTTCATTGGATTGCCGTTTTGTTTTGTTAAACTGAAAAATTGAGTAACAAAAACTATATGATATAAATATGAAGATTTAATAAGAAGACATTGTGATTTATTAATCCTAAATAAGTATTATATAATTAATATTATGAAGCTGAAGAGTTTGTTTGTTTGGTTGAACGCGCTAATCTCAGGAACTACTGGCCCAATTTGAAAGTCTTTCAGTGTTAGCCATAGACTATAGGCTATATATCATTACGCTAAGACCAATAAGAGCGGAGCAGCAACGAAGAATGTTTTAAAATCGGGGGATTTTTTTCTGAGCTTCCACTGCATGCGCTATGAGTTAGCGTCGACGCGGACGAAGTCGCTGGCGAAAACTTGCTTAAAAATAGAGATTTGCTTATCATCTCTTAGTTATTATAACACTTTAACACCATACCTCTTTTAAATAAAACAAATTTAGAACCAAAGGAAACAATAATTTTAACTACCAAAAGATAAAGAATCTTACAAGAAAAACTCCTTCTTCTCCAGCTTGTTTAAATAATAGTTCCAATGCCTCGTATCATGGACCAATCTCTCCTTATTCTCGGCCAACTCAGCGCCAATTAGCGCGATATGAAAGGGACTGCCCTTGCATATCTCGTGCAATCTCTTCGCTTGCCTAGGTAGCTTTGACTCTGGTACGTCTATGCATGATGAGAGCAGCGATAGAGACTCCTCTTCGGTGAAATGGTTTTCTATCTGCAATACAATATTGGTAGTATTTTTATATGGTTCAAATCATGCACGGTATGTAAGAAATAACAAATTTTCAATGGTCTATGTAAGAAATAACAAATTTTTAACCCAAAATAAGACGCAGTGATGAAGTTTGTCTGCAACTTCATTAATTAATTTACATATAATTAAATAAATAAATAAATATCATAAAATTAAATAAATAAATAAATAAAAAATTTATGCATGCAATACAGAACATAACACAAAAAGGTCTATAAATATGACGACATAATAGGGCGATAAACTGTCTAGCCTTAGCTCTTATTGAGTTTTACAGACAAAAGCGACCATAAATTATTATTTTTTTTTATCTAAATAAACATTGGATTAAAAAAGGTAAATTTAAAGCTAAAGATATGTCTTGTTAAAAATGTTTGCTATTTTACACAATTGAAGAGGTCAATTTTATGTCACATTATAAATCAAGTACTTTACTCACTTTAACAATCTGCGGATGAAAAGTACATATTACATCTGTATCCCTTGTGGTTACTAAAATCTTACAGCCAATATCAAACGCCTCCAAACATTTCTTTTCATTCACTTCATCTAAAACCAATAGGGCTTTCTTGAGAGCTGGATCTGAGAACATAGCTCGCAATCTATCTTTCAGCTCTTGGCAAGTCCAGTCGGAGCTAGATACGGAGTCTGCGTTGGAGCCGATACTGGACATCGATATAGATGAATTCATGAATGAATTGTTTGATTGATTACATAATATTGATGCCTTACGGTATAACCTGGAAGCGAGAAATAATTTGATTAATTTCTTCAAACTCGAGAGCAGGTACAATTCCTTTTTTAAGTGTAATGAGGGTTTAGCATTTCAAATTACTTATTATTTAATCACGAGTATAGGTAAATAAATATTCTTTATAATATCTCTATCTGTATATATAATTCTCGTGTCACAATGTTAGTTAACATACTCCTCCGAAACGGATGAAAATCGATCACAAATAATAATAAATTTTGTGTGCATATCGGGTAGGTCTGACAATCGGCCAACATGAATTTTTTGATAAGAGTAAGGCAAAACAGCGTTTGTCCAGTCAGCTAGTAAATAAATAAAATTAACTACAAAAATTTTATTAAAAGAAAAAAATTATGTTTAAGATCAATACAAACTATTTTTAATTGACTAGTGCGTCGTTAAATATGTTTATGTAAATAAGTAAAACCTAATATGAATTGACAAATAGGCAGCCTGTATAATAAATTCAACGCATTTGGTCTTTAGTATGGTTATTCACTATAAAACTGTATGGTAAGGTACTAGTAACCTTATAGGGCGTAAAAGCTGTCATTTAACTTTGTATATAATTTCAGATCTAGACCATAACTGTTATCTATTTCCGCGTTCGAGTGAACACAATTTAATGTTATATATGTAAAAGAAAGGTTTTTAAGTTGAAAATATTTATGAGTTATTAAATTATTTCACACAAATCAAATATTTTACATACAGCTAGCTGTCGAATGAAACAATTTTTTTTCACAATAATGTAATACTAACTTATTCTGTTGAGCGATGATATCATCTTCAGTCTTACAATTGCCCAGATTGCGCCAAAACACGACGCCATTGAAGTCATCGGTGACGAGTTCTGGATTGTTCCGGAGCACACTGATGGCCACACAGGTCTTGCCTGAGCCGGACATACCATGGAGGGCCAGGATTTTGTGACGAGTTAATGTTTTTAATTTATTTGCTACATCTTCCTCCTGAGAAAAAAAAAAGAAAAAATATATAAAGTTCCCAGGCAATAGGTAAAGGTTTTACTGCTAAAAAAAATAATAATTGTAAACAATATTTTTTGTTGGTTGTGCAGTAGAAAATTATTATTTTTTAACCTAAAATAGTGTGTGAATTGTATTGGGTACGTTACTATTTGTATTTAAATGATTTAACATTCACAACATCAAATAGAAGATAGAAGAAAAAAACGTTGTTAATTTATAGTACTTGCAGTTTTATTTTTCTATTGTAGTGTTAGTAAGTTTAAATACTACATACCACAGCAATCCTTCTAACGAAATGATCAGGCAGCCGAGGCACATCCCCCCTACTGATGCTATCCTCAAAGCTATCTTCAATCATCGCTTTGCTGTCAGCTAGAGCGAACTTCTTCCATATCCAATTGTAGTCTTTCGCCAAGCTGTCTACGAAGGCGTCGTACGCACTGTTGTTGCCATTTTGAAGGATTGACTTTATCAAAAAACGGACCCTGTCGGCTCTATCATTCTGGCAAGAGATTATAAATATAATTAGCGAAATCGGGGCAATTGCCAATACGAATATGAAACGAAATAAAAATAATGATTATAAAGTGACGCACGTCTATGAACGTTGTTGTACAAATTTATTTTTATAAACAAAGCGATAAAACTTCCTTTAAATCGATAATGTTTTATCTATACACATTCAATTAAATAATGTTAGTGACCAAGAAAAGACACTCCTCCTGAGTCCTGACCTCTAAACATCGCTAGGGGAGAATATTAAAACATTAGACTGAAAATCCTCAGCTATTATCATTCAGGAATTGGGAATTGCCGAATACCGGTTCAAATCCCCTTTACATCCTTCCACGATTGCAAGTTCAATAAGTTTTATTGGCGAATCATCCGAAAACGCATATGATACTAACCTGCGCGCATTCGTCCATCTGGACAGACCTGTTTATTTTTATGTAATCTTTGAAATGTAATGAACGTTACGTTTATATAACTGCAATTATCAAATACATCTGTAGTCTAGATGTACATCGGTACTCAAGACATATAACAATATAAGAGAAAAGAACTCACCAGTTGGTAAATATGATCGAAATCCTTATGTGAGATAGCTTGTTTACTAAACAATTCGTCTAGTATGTATCTGACGTCCAGATCATTCACAATTAACTGCTGATGTTGTTGCAATAACATCCGATTTCTAATATCCATTTTGACTGATTCTCAATCATCTGTGAAATAATTATTGTTTATGTAACAGGATTATGACTTGACGATGTACTAAATATTATAAATTGATATATCTGATATAACGGATATGGTCAATGGTTTCATCATTGATTCAATACAAACCCTCTCATTGTTATGAGATTTTCAGGTGACCGACCATTAACTCGACATTTTATGCAAGTTTTATTCGATTAAATGTTACTTTTATGGGGGAATACAATCTTCTCTATCGTGAAGAAGCCAGAGAATTTCATATTTTTGTTCAATCTACGACTTACAAAGAATACAATCGATTGATATTAAGTAAAGAAGAGTTTCCATTCCGGAAAATATATTTCAGTCTAACATATCTGATGGTAATATGGGTACCCTATAAATGCTTTTACAAAATCTTTCCTGATTCCGTCGATGTCGAGGACATCATTACATCCTTGAATTAACAAGGTTTTAATCAGTGTGTGATACGTACGTGAAGATATTTAGTTTAATAGGTTCGTCAATTTTTTCCGCCAGTTTTAGTAACAAGTACGTCCATTAATTGCGTTAATTACATGCATATCCACTCCTGCCGAGGGCACCTTCGAAACGGCTAATAGCCTTTGATAGTAGCCGCGTGATCACACTGATTCATTCAAACACTTAATGTTTATGAAAGAATCCATTGTTTAGGTGAATGTTAAGAGATAAAGGAGCGATAACAGTAACAGGATACGTAAAATATGGACATTATACATGATAAGGTATTGCAATAGAAAAACACAATCAAAATAATGTAACGTGCCTAACACAATATAATAGTTTTCATCTATCATCAATCCATTTTGAATCTCATCCGCCCACGACTCTTTGGCGTTTCCCATTGGATGGAATCTCACCGCTATCCATATGCTAAATGCAAAGGTAAATTATGTATTATAACATTTCTAATACGTTTTTCTGAAACTTTGGACATTTAATTCAAATATGAAATTATGAATTTTAAGGAACGATCAAATTCGGAGAAAATTTCGATAGTGAAGAAGAAAAGAAAGCTGTCGCGAGATAATGTTTATGAATTAAAATGTGAACGGAAAATTTTGAGTGTGGGAGTTTGTGAGAGTGAGTGAGTGTGGGAGAAAAATTTAAAGTTGGCAATCCGACGTAAGGTCTCTGCAAATGTATATGGGTGGTGGTGAGACATACCATCAGGCGACTCACCAGCTCCTTTGCCGACTGTGACATAAAAAAATAACAATCTTCAATCAGTTGCTTTGAAATGTTACTTTAAATAATTATTAGGGCTTACTAATATCTTATACATTGACGTTTTAATATATCATGAAGAATCCATTCTATCTGCCTGATGCATCTTGTCTGAACCAAAGACGATAATGTCAAGTGCACGTGAGAAGCACCCCAGGCGGAAACTGCTTATATTAAATAATACCTACTTTATGCAACGATCGTGTCAGTTATAACGAATCTCCTAAATATTTATTTAGTTGCATAATAAAAATGAATAAAGTAGGATAGCAATTATAGTAGTTTATGAATGTAATGCATTTACAATTATTAATATGTGAATCAGAATTATCCCTGATTTTTAATCGAATAAGCTGTAACTGGTACTAAGAGTTTTAGAAAAGTGGAGCATTAAATAAATGGATTCGAAACTGAACACAATTTATTTCTGCGTAGCTCGTAACAGAACTTGGGACATTGATAGTTTATGATACTGAAAAGTGTATTAAATACCCAATCCTTTTCTTCGAGTAACACTAAAACTACGATTAAGAAGGAAATTGAAATCTTGTCTTCACGTCTCGCATAATAGAAAAAAAGCGAATTTACTAAATCAAAGATAATTATACACTTAACTTACTTTTACAGATGATAAATGAACAATAGTAGTAACGAAGAAACAATTACAAACAAATATTACAACCGCTTAAAGGAAACACTCAAATATAAAATTCGACAAAAATTTCGACGAGCGTCTGGTAGCAACAAATCGCGGCAGATTAATGAGTATTGTTAAGTTATTAGCATTCGGACCGAGTTTACGCTAAAATATTGAATAACCTTCATGACGAGTGCCACCTACACGACGAATCTTTAGTAGGTATATACCATGTAATGAACCACGAATTAGGTTTTTGACCGCACCACCAACTATCACGATTGTCAAGGTTGTTTACAAACTATTGAGATGATAATTTTACTACAAGCAGTTTCATATTTGTGTGACAAATACAAAATCTGACGTCAGTACGCACACAGATCAATGTAATAATATGTTGTATTTGAGAAATGTCAAACATTCAAATTACATGATGCTTGATTTCTAAGATTAAAATAAAAATCCTCATAAATAATTCGATCTGATAACTGAAGGGTGTGTGTTTATTGGAAAATTATAGGGAAACAATGTTTGGAAGTGCTGAGGTTAAAAAAATTTTTGATCTATTTCCGTCTTCTACCATCAACTTAATTGTATATTTTTCTGCATAAATGTCTACACTTAAAATCTCGCTATTACCCTATGTTTAGCAGCTTATGAATACTAAGACAAGATATTTGATATGTTACTTCATAAAAGTGAGCGATCAAATTTCATAGCATCAACAATTTTAAAAATAATTCATTTTTATTTATTATTGTAGTATCATTACCATCCATAAGTTCAAGATAAAAAGTTGTAACTTTAGTAATTATACTTTTTCATACATCAAAATTCATTACATTATTACATTACAGGTCCGTTTGATTGTTTATGTGTCTTAATTTTAACACACTTTTTTTGCTTAGTATATGGCTAGTCAGGTCTAGTCTAGTATGTATGTGACTCCTTTAAACTAAATTTTGACCCACTTTAACTTTTTTTCCTATATTTAATATTTGCTAGTATTTTTGTATATTTAAATAAATTTACACTATGAAGTTTAAATTAATTTATACTAATTGCATCTAAAGTAACTATAAATATTTAAGGAAAAGTTGCATTTGTTCCAAAAGATTCTTAAAATAGAATAATCTCCATACAATATAATACATTGAAAAATGGCATACAATCTATTATATCACAGTAATTTACTTTTTGATACCTTAATGCATTTTCTAGGTTAAGGTCAGTGTATCGGAGTCATTTGTCACCGCTAGTAACATTGGTATTATTGGTGTCACTTACAAATACAAGTAATTGATAATAGAGTGATAAGACCTGGAATTCCCACATTATTTAAAAATAGGTTTACACAATTATTAAAATGGTGTTACTTAAATAGATTCAACATTGAATGTTGATCAAAAGCATGCCAAGATACAGTTATTGTTTGAAAAACCATGATTTATTTGACAATGATTTTTCACAAAATATTAGCATGAACTTAGTGTAATTTCCTGTATGACATATTTTTTTTATTTTGTCAATTGGAACTTTAAATTTATAAGTTGCATCATGCAATAATGTATAACAATTATTACGGATATATTTTTTTTTCACAACTGTTATATACTTGTATTTGAAAAGCTCCGCAAAACAGTTTCTTAAGTTGATGTAGTTTAGATAATCTGTATAAAAGTTTACCTTCATGATACTTAGCAATAAAAATGAAGTTTTGAGATAAATAAATTATGTTACATGGAAAATATAACACTCAGGCAGATGAGATCACTCTTGTTCAATTGATATTGATGGCAGAGTAGAATGCATATAAAAATTTACAAAATGGGGCATGAAATGTTTTATAATTTACAAATCGTTATGATTGTATTTATACCATTTCTATCAGTTTCTGTGATTTGTGAAACATTTTTACACATAAACATGATAAACTTCAACTTACACCACAATGTTATTCTAAACATTTCTGTTAGGAATTTAGAATCATCATGGTTTATTTCACAAAACGTAAATCATAATCAGTTTCAGTGACTCTGTAAAGATCCTTGTGACTGATTTATGTTAGGATACATTTTAAATTATGTTGTGCGTAATTTTAGATCAATATTGTATAGCTTTAAAATTAAAATCTTTATATCTGAAATTAACTGAACACTTTTCAATGACTAAACTTCTCACAAAAACTAATTTCATAGATTTTCTGTGTCAGGTATAATGAAGTTGAAAATATATAAATCTATTCGCTCTTTTTGTTTAACTGTAATAAAGCAGATAATTCAATATCTATGATTTTTCGTTATTTAAACATATTGAGGTTAAAACTCATGATTACAAAATTAAATAATCTTGTACATGGTGCGGTGATTAATATTAACAATGAAAGTTTCGTACTTACCCCTGTAAATGTTCATATAATTCGATCGTCTTTAGTAGGGTTGGAAATTATTTCTCGATTTCGTCAACTAATACAATAATTTAAAAGAACACTATTTCCATTTATCATAACGTTAAAATTACACCACAACAACAAAGCAAACAAACACTACATAGTTGTGTTTCAGATTAAAAAACTGTTTTAATTTGATGGTTGATAGTTGATGCATTTAGATGCATTATGCAGTTTCTTGTCAAACTATTCATTGGTTGGATAGAAAGGTTCATAATAATAAATTGGTTTTCTATTGGTTGAAATGCATCTCAAGAGGCTGGTCACGTTCGTAAATGGTCAAATGTCAATTACGAATAAGAATTAACACAACAACAGATTAAAAATATTACTGTCTATGAAAATTTATGCATTATTTAAATTAATTAATGTTAAATTTATATTCGGTGTATTTTACTAGCAACTCGTTTTTATTTTTATGAAATAAATCATTACCAGTATATAATTAAAAGACCTTTTCAATTTTACATTGAATAGAAAAAAAAACGTGATGAGATAATAGATGGCGCTGTTTTAAATAATAAAAATTTATTCTAAGTACGTAAAAAACTCATAGATGGCACTGCAAAAATATAGAAAATATGACTAATCTTATTTGCTGGAGCAAATACACAGGACTCCTGTGAGGGTTCAGGTCAAGTTCAGATTCTCTGACTAGTATACAATATCTGTAGCTGTGGTACAGATAGTGTATACTAGTCTACCACGCTGGACAAGTGCATGTTGGCAGATGTCACATGTCGGCGAACTTTTTTCTTCTTCCACATGCCGGTTTCGATAAATTGTGATGTTATGTATCCACATGCGCTATAAATTGAAAAATTAAATTATTTCCGTCCCACTCGCCTGATTTCGAACTTCTGACCGATCAATTTGAAGAGGTCCGAGATCCTCACAGCTGACTCCTTTGAACTAGCAAGACAAGCCCAAAAAAGCAAGCAAGAAAAGAAGTTATAAATATATAGCATTAGTTTATTTTGAAATTGCGAGCCGTGAGCACCCATACATTAGGCATAAACTTTAATATTAATTATTCTCATGATCCGTGTAAGTTGAATAAATAGGCATTGAAGTTTTCATTAAAAAAAAAATCATTAATGATAGACACCGTTGTGAATGAAGACGAAAAAAAACTACGTAGCCTAATAATTTCACCCAGGTATAGCAGATGCATAAGCTACAAAAGCTTTAGCAATATCCGCGGTTTACTGTAAACAACTATTCTTTAGAATGTATCAAAGACACCTTTGAATGGCTGCGTGAGGCTTAACTTTTAATAAGATTTATTGTAACCGATCTTGTTTTGACATTGACAATAGAGGGAAATCTTGGCGGCATACGATGTCTTTTGTCATATAATGCTGTGTGGTCTTGGTCCATGTTGGCTAATATTGTAATTTTGTTTGCGATAACGCACCTGGGATTGGTATGGAACAAGGTGATGTTGACTTTAAATTTTACAATATATTGTGCTCGAATTATAAATTTCCTTTTATATTCAGTCGAAATTGAAATTAGAAGAAGCGTTCAAAAGGCTTATTTAATATTGTATTGTGATGTATCACACATGAAACAACGATTAATTTATTAGAGTTTTAATAATTATAATAGCTAGCTTAAGTATTACTCACTTAACTACAACTAACTAGTAATAACTCAATATGTATTTAAAAAAGCAACCCTTGAATAAACTTATTTATTATATTGCCCAGATACTTTTCTTTCATATCATATATATACATTAATGAGCTTAGACATATGTTGTGTGAAAGGTATATATGCAGATTTATGAGAACGAATGTTGTAAGCACTACATTTTCTTCATTTCAAAGATACGATGTAGTTGAAACATCCTTAAACAATTTTATCTCAAAGCTTTTTGTGCTTTCCTAAAACCTATGATTTGTGAACTATCCCTTTTAGCTAACACTCTGACATACTCGTACCTAATTCCATATAAATACGGGTTAATGTTTCTTGGACAATAATGTACAAGTGTTTGTTTATGGAACTTCGTACCTGTAAGTTACAAATGCATGAGAATGATAGCAGAGAAAACGTTTGAGTTATGCTAATGCACC
Source organism: Zerene cesonia (assembly GCF_012273895.1). NCBI lineage: Eukaryota > Metazoa > Arthropoda > Insecta > Lepidoptera > Pieridae > Zerene > Zerene cesonia. The sequence continues at coordinate 6,831,563 of NC_052119.1, forward strand.
CTACGATACTTTGGAGCCATTCACGGCACTAGTTTGAAACGTAGAAACACTTATCTTAACGACATATAAACATAAAGTTGTCCAGTATGGAGTCACTAAAAAGCAATTGTTGTTAAATTTAACGGCACATTAAATAAAACGAATCCATCGTGATTCATGATAATTAAAGTTTTTCTAAATTGTAATTGTAAATTGCCCTTATTTTTAATTGTTATTGTCACTAAGCAGACATTTTATACATTTTATAACAAGTAAAACTTACGTAAGAATCAAACAATTCAAAAATAGAATGAATTAACAGTTCAGTATTAAGAAATGTGATATACCTAAAATATACATGTAAATCTATCAAAGTCCTATGAAACAAAAATTTAGTTTCTTTCTAATATTACAAATGTAACTAATGTACTAAATACTAATATTATTTTAATTAATAGTGTTAAGGAAATAGGCACAGATCAAATCAATGACATTTTTTTCTGTAATAATAATGTGGTCGGCATGTAAATAAATCTTCTTACATGTATATATTCCACCGTTTTGGCAAATCACATCGTAGGTAAATTATTGAAAAGACTAATTTTTGGCGTAAGTAAAATTTAAATCAAAAACTTTGTTGTTGTTTTGTTTATTTTGTTCATGACATATACCACTATACTATAACTAACTGTAAGCAATATAAATTTTACCAATATCATAATATCGTAATTACGTAAGTCTATATGTATATATAATAAGGGATAAATTGAAATTTTTTATTATCTTTCACAGTGGTTATTCAAAATTTAATATCGGTTGCCATTCCATAGGATGTATGTGATCACTTTCGTGCTTTTTTGTTCCCATAAACTTGGATAAATATGAATGTATACATATTTAAAAATTCCTTTTGGCTGAACCTGCAATACTGCTATACGAAAACAATTAATGTGCTGTTGAACAAATAAGATATTATAAGAAATGATACACTAAAGAGAAGCTTTATGTTAAACAGCGCAAAAGCTGATATATAAAGATATAGATAAGATATATATAAAGATGAGCTATAAAGATTTATTATGATTACAAAAGATTTCAATGAAAATAGTAATTTATATGACGAATAAATACCAAAGAGTAAAAATAAGGCATATAATATTAATTCCATGTGATCAATAACTGGGATGACCGATAACATCATCGGCATAATATAATGAATGGACCCAAGTAATTACGATGAATGTAAAAGAGAACTAAATCTTGTCCCCTGTACACGACATCATGACAACGCTTTACAACACTGTACGCATTAAATCATTAGCCATAGCCACAGATTGTACTTCCACCATTAACTGGGCTTTAGCGATTTAATTTTCAACGTCCCCCGGATATATTGCCGAACGTCGATGGCTCCTAATCACGGCCCACGGACAAGATAATCCCTTCGATTTATTGCCCATAACAACGGTAAATGTCGTCAATCGAATTGATATTGAGCCCATACAGATTTATAAACAGTTCGTTGGTATTGGTGCTAATGAAATGATATTGGCCTGCCATAAATCTAGTGGTAAATGACAATGCTGCAAGGTTGGACACAATGATGGCTGTTTACAAAGAACCACTGGTTTAAATTGTAATGCGGTCATAACAATCCCGACCACCCTAACTTGTGGTGCCCGGCGGTCTAAAGATTGCTATAGAAAGCGCCTAGTAATTTATGGGATGTGTATTGGCACGTCATTTTATTGGCCATTTATGTGAGCTGTTAGCAAAAGATAATTGTTAATGAGTAATTTGATTTAAATGGAGATTGAAAATGAGATCACATAACGAAGTGTCGTAAATCGCATTTTATATTCTTATATAAATTGAAACACAGAGAAAAATTATTCTGTATATAAAAAAATTCGAAGTATCATGATTTGAATATACCTACAAGAGAAAGAAGCTTCGAGAACGTTTGATTTCTTTAATGATTTGTAATCTTCTCTCAGGACCAAAATTTCAAAAGTTCCTTTCTATGGAAATGCGTTTTATCATCATAGTATAATTTGATGAAATATTAGGATTCATTCTCACGAGCTTCCTTTGGTCCATGACGTGACCAAAATTCTTGTGGACAAAGGTACGGTAGGGAGCGTAGGTAGCTCGCCCTACCGTCAATATCTTCGACAGCGGGACACCATTGTCACTGTGTCTATTGTACCCTGACGCAGCACTGCACTGACCAAAAAATCATTAATTTTATATCACAAAGCAAGAACCCACAAATCGAGGTACTGAAAAAAATTAAGAGCATTCAAAACCGGTCACTGACATAGGTCGGACGTACGGTCTGTGCTTATTTTGATTTGAGTTTTAATTACACGATTTGATATGAAGTTCGCCGACAAAGGCTGATTACGAATATGCATGATAACGAGTAATATTTTATAGTGAAATTACTTATTTCCGTTTCATTGAAGCGGTGTGATGTTAAACAATCAAATATTATGACATGGAATATAAAAGTATGAATGCGGATATAGCGTGTGCATGTTTGATTTGCAATGTAGCCTAGTATCTTATCTGATAATTTAAACAATCAAATTTTTGACTACGTTATGGCATATCACACAAGCAGCTTTAAACAGCTATGTATGTTCTATTTTTCAGAATATAATATCATAAATAACTAAAATTTTTATGGTTTGGCTTTTTTATACTTAAATAAATCTTCCTAAGAATAAATCCTTAAATCAAGAACATTGAATGAAAAAAATATTGAATAACATAATCTAGAGCATTTTTCCGCATTATTTTAACCTTTTTACACTCCATTAGACCTTTTTGACTACTTCCTTAGGAGAGCTTTATTTTCTTTTTCATCTTTTATAAAGGATTATAAGGAAAATTTTATCGGTTGCGGGTTAGGTCCAGCGTTCCAACGTTGTCAACGCATCAACAACGTTAAGAATTACCGTGGCTGATGCTATGGCTAGTGATGCAACTGCGAATGTAGGTTCTATAAGCTCTTCCATCAGTTGTCTAGTTTCTAAAGCACAAGTTTTATGTAATGCGCATTGTTCGAGATGTCCATCAGTCTTGTGAAGAACGTTTATAGCTTTATAAGTATATATTTCGCAATTATTCGTGTAGTCTTAACTTAGAAAGGTTATCATTCGAATTGCAAGCGGTCTGTAACGAACATTGGGCACAACCTCTGTACAAATATATCTAGCCTGTCAATCTTTCATCACTCATTTGTTCTACGCGTCCGAATCAATGTGCCATGTTATTTTTTATTCAAGCAAGCTATTATGCTTATCACTTATCTTAAACTTGTTATTGCTTAAGGCGTACCTGTTCCTATGTTTGATACAGTACTATACTGATTGTAAGATAACCGCGCATCGTGTGAGTCCGGCTCTTTGTGGTTTTAAATAATGCGTTGACGACTGAATTTTTCTAGTAAGTATTTAGGTTTTAGAGATTAGTTATTAGACGAGCTGACTAGCATATTAACGTTTATCAATAAAGGGTGCAAAAATAACTTGTTACTTAATTTTCTAATCTTCATTGTAGATATTAAATGGTTTAATATAATAGTTATACGATATTGCACTGCACTTTGGAAATATGATATTTAAGCCCGTTGCATAGCATAAAAATGTAAATTAATGTATATTATAATTAGACTTTTGTAAATTGCAACAAACAAATATGAAAATGTGTTACTGTTTGGTGATTTCGTAAGTGTGAAGTCGCTAGTGTGTTAGGTATTGTGGTAAACAATGGTGCCTTCTTCTTAAAATGTTCTCGTTATATTGTATTTACATTGCCAGCCACGAACCTGAAATTATGAGCTGTTACACCACACCACGTTCTATAAAGGCTTCTTTGTTAAAAATAATTTCCGAACGCCGACACGTGTCTAGCGGTCACTCGAAAAGTTATAAAAATAGCACTTTTATTCTCTCTGGTTATAAAATGTATAATGCCGCTTTGTTGACGTCTTGGCTTAAAACCGAGCATAGACTAAACTCAACATCGATCCGGATTGTTGTTAAATAAATCACGTGGGGTTTTGTGATTAATGTCAACGAAAAAGCGTAAAGATTCATATGCAGTGCATCTAAGCGTGCGTGACAAAACCGACCGGATTAACCAGATCTATAAAATGTGGGAGAAAATAAAAACTTTCTGCTCACTGTTTATACATCTTGTGTACCTAATTATTTATTAAAATCCCCACATAAATTTAAATTTATCCGACTGAATGGAAAAACGGTTTAGGGTTCTTTCGATTTAAGAGATACTTATGATTTTGTATTCGGGATATTAAATGGAATTATTTCTTAATGGATAAATGCCCGTTTGTGACTTTTATAAATAGTTTATGTACAACATTCGTCTAGAAAAACGTACGTAACGGAACGTACGTCTGGAAGAACTCAATTTGTATCACAACTTTTAGGATGACTTAAGATTTTCTATGTGTAGTTTTGAAAACAGAAATTAAATAGCTAAATTGAAAATTGTATTTGGTAATTGATCTTAATTTATCACTTATTATTATAGTAACCCAAACGGTACTTTTATATTATAAAGCTGAAAAGTAAGAAGAGAAATAGGAGCGGAGCAAGAATGAAGTTACCTTATATTTTTTTTTTTTATATTACATTCGGCAATGGAGCTGGTGGGACGCCTGATGGTAAGCGCTACCACCGCCCATGAACATTTGGAGAGGCATAAGGTCCATTGCAGACCTTACGCCTCTACAAATGGTAATGGTAAATATATTCTTAATAAATGTTTTAGGATTTCCTATACATAACATATTATTACGTGTATAACGTGATGCCACATACGGAACCAGTATTTTATGGCATTGTCCCATAAATACCAAAACAAACCATTGAGCCTTTCAAAACACGAAGCGTAACAAACGCGATTATGTCGCGTATTCGAGATCGCACACATGTTAGAAATTTGAAAAAAACGTTGAAAAAATCGTTTTTGAATTGGGCAAATTCGCTTTATCCGTAAACCGGAATCTACGGCCCCTTCGAACCGAACTGAATAATGCTAATCATAATGGCATTACATTCATTCGAATTTCGTCAAGTATCTCGATGGCTCTCGGATTCTCATCTATTTTTTGTGATTCGGCTCAAAATGAATTTCTTGTAATAAGCTAATCTAAGTCGCGATTGTGTTAGGTAATGAGATTTGTAATTGATTCAGGGCTTTGGTGCGAAGTCATTGGAGTCAGAATTAGTATAACTTTTTATTAATATTGCATAAAATGTGGGAAATGAGAAAAATAATTACGATATTAAAAGTTGTACTTTATAGCTGTTGTTAAATAGGATTAACACGATAATAAATGATATATTTCTTTATTTTATTTTTTACCTCTGAACTAGGTTAAACAATTCGGAACTTATTCAATTAAGAAGTCAGAATTATTCATAATATTTATAAATAACTCGAATTATTTGTGTTAACGAAAAATATTTCGTGTAACTAACGATGTGCACATTTGGCATCAATATTCCCGGATCACACAACAATGCAATCTTAATGCTAACTTCACAAACCGCAACCATTAGCACAACTGATAGAAAATATTTTGACATTTACTGTGGCCAAATACGTATGGGTCCTGCGGGATTTCGTGCATTATACTCAGACAGAAAGATCGATTCGATTTATGCGTTTTTTGCGGTAAAACAATAGACTATATTTATCGATAGATAATAAACGTTCGGGAACAGTTGGCGGGAATCGATTTGAGTTGTAACGTGGTTAGTTATGGTGATCAAAATCACATGTTGTTTCATTTCAACGCGAAGATCCGCTGTGACAAAGAGCCCTCATAATGAGACATCCGTTAGATTAATATTTATGACTTAGTCAGTGTGGAATTGAAAACAAAAGTGGTGGGTAGCGGGATTTCGGCATTCATTATGCGCTTACGCTAAACATATTTGTTTTTATTGTGAGAGGATTATTTTTTTTTGTATTTGTTGATATTTTACTTAATTTATGATTCAAAGTCCCGCTTGCACATTGTGGCGAAAATTACTCTAAATAAAAGAGTTAAGTTACAATTTGAAACAAGCACATGTAATGTATAACGTAAAATAGTAATTAATTACTACATAATACTGTAAAATTGTAGATGACTTTGATGCTTTGAATAATAGAGTTTGTCAGTTCTCAGATTTTCTTACATAAAATATCTATTTCAAATATAAAATACTTAAAAGAACGTTTATAAAAATTTACCTTATTTTTAATGTAGTAAGAATGCCATATTCTTTTTTATCATTTTAAATAGAAAATGTATCTGTAACACTAAGGAATTAGGAATACCTTATCTTGCCTCAAGTGCTTTTTAATCTTTATCCTGTTCTTAAAATAATTAATAAATAACATTTTGTTTTGAAGATGTGGAAACTTCTTTATACACATTAGTAAACAGAGCTATATCTTAATTAAAACTCCATAAGTACAAAGCACGTGTATTAATGATTTAGGTGGTCATTAACAAACGAGTTGTTGTCATCATTGATTTACGATAACATCAAAAGCTCTATTTCTTGGGAAAAATAAAGTCTAAGTCATGTGAGCAACAGTGCAGGATGTGTACGCCATAAAAAGTAGATTATACATTTTCAGAGGTTCCCCTCACCACCGGCCAAGATATAGTGGCCGAGTATTTGTCTTATTTTTACCGACACCACCAGGAAGGTTATGATTTCGTATACAATAAATATGTGTGTACTTTTTATGATCAGAATCGATATGGAATGTAATCTACTCAGGGAGAGTGTTATATTATATATGTAGTTCGCGTTAATTCATTTATGCATTGTTTCTTATTATTTTCATGTCTTATGGGAATAATCTTTCAATACGAGATGTTAACACGAGATTAATTATATGCCATATAGTATAACTTATTAGGTGCATATTATAATGCCTAGTAATCACGAAACTGTATAAACTAATCTTGTTAAGTATGTATTGTGTAAGGCAAGGGTCAAGGAATAATGGACGGTTTTGAGTTTTAAGAGTGCGAGAGATGTGTGCCATGATTTACCACTTCCTGACTGTGAACGGTATCATCTGGAGCTCCAGTGACATTGTTGGAGCTATTTGAAGTTTTATCATTATATGTTAAGGTTCTTTGTAGATACATATGATACCAATTTTTGTTATTCGTATGATAAAAGAAAAATATTCATAAATATTCAGTTTTTTAATGATTCACAAGCAATTCACAAGCTTGTATCTACAAAAATGTATAGAGTACACGATGAGAAATAATGCTAAATTTTTTTAAACCATTCGTCCATATCAATCATAAATTGTTACTACCTAACTCAACTAAGATTTTCATATAGACAGAACGAATACTGTGCGCTGGATAGCGAATATACATACATAATTCAAATGACGTTCATCATCATCATCATCATCAGCCCATATATGTTCCCACTGCTGGGACACAGGCCTCCTATGAGGGTACAGGCCATAATCCACCATGCTGGCCAAGTGCGGGTTGGCAGAAGTCACATGTCGTCGAACTTTTGATTCTTGGACATGTCGGTTTCCTTACGATGTTTTCTTTTACCGTTTTAAGCAGTGGTGATGTTATTCACATGTGCAGATAAATTGAAAAATCAATTTATATCCTGCACGCTCGCCCGGTCTCGAACCCCGACTTATCAATTTTGAAGTCCGAGATTCTCACCACTGAGTCACCACTGCGAATGACGTTGTGTTTAAGAAATTTGTTTAACTGCTAAATATCTATAATTAGTGTTATATACCCATATTACTATTTATTGTAAATATATAGAGAGGATACTACTGAATTCAAAGGTAAAACGTACAAAATGATATATTTATTACATGACAATAAGAATATCCACTAATATCCACACTATCAGAAAGCATTTCTTTCCGTTATTAATATTTTATTGAGGCAAAGCTCTCAGTTGTTGAATGAAAATTAAAAAGGAAACCTGCACACAAAGTGAGCCAAATAATGGGGTATTTGTCGATATGTCGGCGCCTTTATACAATTGTCTCAAATCGCATCGATTGAGTGAAATCAAAGGGTTTCACGAATGTGATTCCGGTGCATTTCTTATTTATAACTTATTGCATTCCAATCGAGATGCATACCATCAGATAATTAAGTCTCTGTGGTGCAATTTTGTACATTGCCGACGCGGGAGTACTAAAATGGCTTTTTATGCTTACCGAAACCTTTTGTACATTTGCAATGAGCGTACATGAGAAATTATTTGTTTTCAATGCTAAAATGTGCGTTGTTGTATGTATGTTGTATAATAAGTAGCCAGTGTCATTTCATGAACGGATTAATATATATTTTGCCTTAATTTTTGCCGGCTCTTCTCTGTCTGTAGAAAATGCTTTCCGAACCGGTGGTAAATGTTTAAACTATAAGAAATGTAAAAAAAGCAGTGGTGGCTCAGTGGTGAGAACCTCGGACTTCAAAATCGATAAGTCGGGGTTCGAGACCGGGCGAGCGTGCAGGAAATAAATTGATTTTTCAATTTATCTGCGCATGTGGATAACATCACCACTGCTTAAACGGTGAAGGAAAACATCGTGAGGAAACCGGCATGTCCGAGAATTAAAAGTTCGACGACATGTGACATCTGCCAACCCGCACTTGGCCAGCGTGGTGGATTATGGCCTGAACCCTCATAGGAGGCCTGTGTCCCAGCAGTGGGAACATATATGGGCTGATGATGATGATGATGATGATAAGAAATGTAATTTAATACACAAATGTACAGCCTAGCTTTACATGTATAAATATGCGATAATATAACGCCATTGAAATCATTTGTAAATTTAAATTAATCAATTAAAATCAATTGTAGAATCAATTGTCGCATGTGTGGTCACTTGAATATTTGAATAGAAAATATAGCGTTGCTTTGCTATAACTTATTTATATTAATATAAAAAACAATTAACGTGTAATGAAAATGTATACTTTGACACATTTGATGTCCACCATAATTTTTCTTCTGTTCACAATTTTCATTCAGAAAATAGTGAAATGTTTTAAATGTATTTAAAAAAAAGGAAGGATTACGATTGAATGATAAATTCTTGCACTGATGATGTCACTAAGCGATTTAACAAGACCAACCGATAAGCGTTTATCAGCAAATGCGTCATATTCACAGGTAGAACAAGGGTTGTAGAACAAAAGGAAACAGCAGGAAATACGGCTCCTCACCTACTTTAATGATAAATATTGCGTGGATAAAGATAAGGCAAGTATGGTGTTAATCTATATCGTTTGGTTAACGCGTGGGAATGTTGATAATAATATGAAAAAAAACTAATCAGCACCCTTTAAATATGTTATGTTTACGTCTCTATGACTTAACAGAGTTCCTATTAATTATTTATGCATTTATGAAATGGCGCTTTTTAGTGAGACATAAAATAGATAATGAATATCAACATTGATAAAAAGCTAAGATAAGATTTATTAACATTTATTCTTTAGCTTTTTTATGATTAAAGAAAAACAAATAAGGCAAGCAGCGCCATGTTTATAAAAGCTCGCGAAGCTCGCTCCTGTTCATGCCAATCTCGTGGTGAGCAACTTGTTGCTGTTGTGAACTTTTGTTGGGACAGAGAGCGCTATATCGTGTCTCTCTGTCAGGGGAGGAGCGTAGTGCGGGGAGCACGCCGGCAGCCGGTCGGTCAACTTGCCGAACGCACTCCGTCAGTCAGTCGGCCCGCACGCTTTAGTGAGAGCGGTTGTGTAGCGCTATTTGACGTGAACTCGAGCCGTTATGTGGCGTGTTTCGAAACAAGTTTGACGTGAACTTTTATAAAGTTTTAAGTGCAGCTGGATAGTTTAGAAATGTGCCCATATGAAGAAGTGACTTTATAAACAGTGATAGTTTAAGTGAGCAAATAAAAATGTTATCGATGGGATTATTTACATTGTGGTATGCGGCCTGGTGTTGTATATGTTCAGGGGCCAGTGCGGCATCTTTGACGAGTCGAGTGGCAGAGGCACCTCAGGAGTGCGAGTGGCAGCGTGTGTCGGGCGGCGCGGGCGAGCCCACACGGGTGCAGCTAGCGTGCTCTCTGCGCACCGCCGCAGGCGCCACCGACCTGTTGGCTGGACTGAGCACTTCACAAGCGCAGCGAATAACCGCGCTTGATCTGCACTGCACCGATGTTCTTCTATTTGAAAGCTCTCTTGATGTTGGTCGGCGAAAAGAGGAAGGAACGGAACTTTTATCTCGATTCCATAACTTAAAAGAGATGAAAATAGAGTCATGTAAAATAAGATATGTGCCCTCGGCAGTGTTATCACCTCTGAGTGGATTACGCAGTTTGACTATACGTACACATAACACGGATTGGTCAGCGATGTCAATGGAGTTTCATCGGGATTCTTTTCGAGGGCTTACCGATTTGCGGTATTTAGATTTAGGAGATAACAATATTTGGATTCTTCCTCCTGAAATATTCTGTCCTCTTTACAATTTAAAAGAATTGAACATAACTCAAAATAGACTTCAGGATATATCGAACTTGGGATTTTCTGACTGGGGCAATGGGCCAACGGCGCCCGGTAAATCTTGTAATACAGTACTAGAAACACTGGATATGTCGCAAAATGAAATAAGTGGTTTACCTGATAACGGATTATCTAGTTTACGCGCTCTTCAGAAGCTACTTTTACAAAACAATAGAATATCAACTGTTGCAGATCGTGCCTTTGTGGGATTAAGTGATTTGCAGATTCTTAATCTGTCAACGAATGCTTTAACTGGGTTACCTCCTGAAATGTTTCAATCATCGAGAGATATAAAACAAATATACTTGAATAACAACTCTCTTAGTGTGCTTGCGCCCGGACTATTAGAAGGATTAGATCAGTTACAAATATTGGACATGTCTTTTAATGAATTGACAAGTGAGTGGGTAAATAGAGACACGTTTTCCGGCTTGGTTCGATTGATTGTTTTAAATTTATCTCATAACAGAATAACAAAAATCGACGCATTACTATTTCAAGATTTGAATAACTTGCAGTTTTTAAGTTTGGAATTCAATAATATCGCTCGTATAGCCGATGGTGCATTTGCTAATTTAAAAAATCTTCATTCCCTCTCATTAGCCCATAATAATATTATTGAGGTTGATACTAGTCATTTCTCGAACTTGTACGTGTTAAACCAATTGTTTTTGGATGGCAATAGAATAACCAAAGTTGATATTCGTTCGTTCGAGAATATAACGAAGTTACATGACTTGGGATTAAGTGGTAACCAGTTGTCAGAAGTCCCAGAAGCTATAAAAACGTTAAGATTTCTAACCTCATTGGACTTGGGCATGAACAGAATAACAAAAGTATCAACTACACATTTTGAGGGTTTGGATGATTTATATGGCCTGCGGCTTGTTGGCAACAAGATCGAAAAAATATCAAAGGACACCTTTGCCGCTTTACCATCTTTACAAATACTAAATTTAGCTTCAAACAACATTGATCAAATCGATGACGGTGCTTTCGCATCTAACCTACAATTAAAGGCTATTGGACTTGATGGTAATAAGCTAGTGGATTTAAAGGGCATATTCACTAACACGCAACCTCTCGTTTGGTTAAACGTATCGAATAATGAATTATTATGGTTTGACTATAGCCATATACCGACAAACCTTGAGTGGTTAGACATGCATGAGAATAAAATAGAACGACTTGAAGATACATACGGCGTAAAAGAAACATGTAATGTTAAAATGTTAGATGTCAGTTTCAACAAGATTAGAAATATCGACGAGTTTTCATTTCCAAGTAGTATCGAAACTATAGTTATAAACAACAACCACATTGAAAAAATAAATCCGGGAACTTTTCTTCAAAAGTATAACCTCAATAAAGTTATGCTTTATTCTAACAAGATTAAAACTTTAGACGTTGGGGCCTTTGCGATATCATCAGTTTCCGAAGATAAAGATTTGCCTGAATTTTATATCAGTGAGAATCCATTTGAATGCGATTGTACAATGGAATGGTTACAGAGAATTAACCAATTAAGTGATCTCAGACAACGCCCTAGAGTAATGGATTTAGAAAGTGTAAGATGCTCTCTAACTCATTCTCGAAGCGAATATGATATGCTCTTACTGGAAGTAAAATCATCGGAATTCTTATGCGAGTACGAATCGCACTGTTTTACTCTATGCCATTGTTGTGACTTCGATGCCTGTGATTGTAAGATGACTTGTCCAGATAAATGTACGTGTTATCACGATCTCACCTGGAACTCCAACGTTGTCGATTGTTCGAGTGCCGGCTACGATCACGTGCCAGAACAAATACCAATGGATGCGACCGAAATTTACTTGGACGGAAATGATCTCAATGAATTAGGAAATCACGTATTTATTGGTAAAAAACGCCTTCAAGTACTCTACCTTAACAATAGCAACATTAACACCATAGAAAATAAAACGTTTAATGGAATAGAATCATTGCGAGTTCTTCATTTAGAGCATAATAACTTGGAAGTACTACGAAACACACAGTTTACCAGACTTCAAAATCTTAATGAGCTTTACTTGAGTAGCAACAAAATCAAAGTTATAGAGAATGACACGTTTAATTATTTGCCGTCACTGGAGTTCTTAGACCTTGACAACAACGGTTATGTTGATTACATGCCATGGAGAGTAATTACGGATAACAATCCACGCACGCGTGTCTCTGTAGATGGTAACAATTGGGTGTGTGATTGTAAAGATGTGGCGCAGTTAAATCAGTGGCTCATAAAAAAGTCAAAAGATACCGAAAACATGATGTGCTACTTCGCTCACGGGCAACCTATGAACAAAACCATAGCCAATGTAACTAAAGAATGCAAGACTGAAGTTACCACCGAAGAAACGGGAACGGAAACCCTAAAAAGGCTATTCATTGAATCAAATGACGGTGTAGAAAATTATATACCCTATATAGCAGCTGTATTAATAATTACTATTATACTTTTACTTATGTGCGCTTTGCTGTTCATGTTTAGAGAAGATTTTAAATTATGGATGCATTCGAAATACGGAGTTCGAGTATTTAGTTCAACTCCAAAGGACATGAACGACAACAAGAATAAACGTTTCGATGCTTTCTTTGTGTATAATCAACGTGACGAAGACTTCGTGACTCGTGCAGTGAGTTCCGAGCTTGAGAATTCGGGACACACATTGTGTCTACAGCATAGGGACTTGCCGTTAATCGAGAGACGTTCAGGCGATAGTCTAGTTAGTGCTTCAGAAAGTTCCAAAAGACTAGTGATAGTTTTATCGATAAACTTTTTGCAACATGAGTGGTACGCGCCCGAATCAAAAGCGGCCGTACAAAGTGCAATTAATTCAGTGAATGTTAGGCATAGGCGACAAAAAATCATCTTCCTAGTGACGACAGACTTAAGTGCCATAAACATTGATCCAGACTTGAAAGTGTTGCTTAAAACGTGTACAGTGATAGTGTGGGGTGAGAAAAATTGTTGGGAAAAACTAAATTTTCGATTGCCCGATGTGGACGTGACATTACCCAATCGGACGCTTCATAACGCGAGTAGTACGAAATGTGGTAACAGGGAGGGGTTTGGGAGACATGGGAACTTAAGGTACACGGCGCCTCCCACTTCTCATGATCCTTGGTATAAGTATGGGATGGCGCCACCTATACTGATGATGTCGAGTCCCATGCACTCTACCAGTGCTAGTGCCGAGGTGTCGGCTCGCAGCACGGAGGACGAGACGTGCTCGGTGGCGAGCAGTGAAGGTCGGCCAGACGACCGCTTGCCCCATCACCATAGTTACGTATCCATAGATAACCATCAATGCGAAGAGCGACCTTTAAGGCCGGCTCAACAGATTCCTATGTCGAACACAAGGCCTAACAATGTAAGAAAGACTTATTTTGTATAAAACCTAATTTTGTGATTATGTAAATATTGTTTTTAGTTGTTAATATAATTATTATATCGAATCTAATTTCTATATAACTTGAATATTTAACTTGGTGCTGAAAGGTATAGAAACGTAACAGCATATATCGAATTTGTAATATAAACTCTACTTAAGTTAATACTTGAAGTATCTAGTTATGTTCATACAATGTTTTGCATTTATAAATAATCGTACCTGTGTTATCATGACTGTCGATGTTATTTGCCTTTATTTGTAGTAAAGTAAAAAAATGCTAGTACATTCCTCATTTTTACATAGCCTATTATTCATAAGGTCCCTGGTCGTGTAAATATTTCGAAAGTAATGACTAACTTGTGATAATTTAGGTACTTATGTGAAGATACAGTGAGAATGAGCCGTGTATTATATATAATGTACAAAGATAATGATTTATGATTAATCTTTCGAAGAACTGAATTGTACCCTAGTCAATTGTAAATAAACATCGTTTTTAATAATAAGCATATAATTTGTGATGTAATTTTTAGCTAGATTGTATAAAACAACGTATTTATTACGCTTCCAAATGCAGAGTATAAATAAATTAATATTTTGTCTAATATATTGATTTTTATTTCTATCTTTTCTTAAAACTATTACTAAACTCATAAGCAGTACAAATATCAAATATACCTAACTTAAAATTTATATTGTTATATTGTTTCGATATTGCTATCAAAATATATCAAAAATCACATTGAATTTCTTACTATTCGATCAACACACCTCAATTAGTATGTTAGATGAGATAAAGGGCGAAGAATCGAAAGTTCCATCGTCATAATCAATTTACTAAATCACTTTATTCGCCCGTCCATATTTGGATGTATAAATATTTATTTTATCTAAATTGATCGACTTGGATAAGATCACAGTGAGGCCTAAAGTTTTAATTTTAAAGAGGCCGCGACAGTGCGCGCGCGCCGATTGCCCGCTGCGAAAGAATAAAATAATAAATCATAGTTCGACCTATGAATAAACAACTTTAATTGACTTCATACATAATTGTCTTTTCATATTTGATAGGTGAAAGAGAGTTCAATGTAAATAACGATCATAGATTTGAATAGTATTTTTGTACGTTTTACATGTCGCATCTATTTAATAATTACGTATAATAAATTTCACTAATATAGAAATATTATCCAGAAAATCTTGTTCAATTCATATGCAAAAATCCGCTTTAATTCTTTTGAATATGTTGATAGGTAATTTAATATGAAAGATCATCATATTTCACAATAGAAATGCTTATTCTTTCTTTACATAAGTTTTTATTAGAATGCGATACAGTATACGTTTATAATAAAAAAGTACAAGCTTGTATTATGACATTGAATTATTATATTCAAATTTAATTGTAAATGTTTTATTGTAAAGTCCATATAAGATTTATTTCATTTTTATTTTTTACAAAAATAACGTCCGTAGACTACACGACGAAAGCGAATATCTTAATTATTGTCTGTAACATGATACAGCTGGATATCGATATCGTGTGTTGTTTTCATTTAAAGTTAAATCGTGTCTATCGATTCCACCCATGTCTTGAACCGTGGGTCATCTATTTGCGACGACCATCCCATACTCTCATCACCTTTTTTCTTGCAATACGATACCCCGATCGTTTTAGACGCCATCTAAAACCAGTTTCAAATGGATGTGGGACATCATGAACGTAGCTGGAAAAATATTCAATGGAGAGGTGACAATTGATTATGTGTCCGGTGGAGACAAAAAGCGGAATGCCTCGATTAGTTACGCGACGACCACGCGTAGGATGCCAAACAATAGATCGCTCCTTACTTTATGATTCTATAAACATTTATGTCCCTATAAACGGTCTTTTAGCTTTTAGTCAAAGTTAAGATCCGATGTTATCGACCCCTGACAGGTTTATTTAGAGTTAAACATTGCGTATTAAAAATAAATTGGCAAACTCATTACGCGAATTGATTTGGCGTGACTGAAGCTAGCAGCGAGTCAATTGCTCTTTCTTAAGAATTTTAGTATCCCATTCTGAATGTTACGCAACCTATTTGAAAGTCTCAATTATTTTAAACTCGTATATTATTTGTAATTTATAAAATTTTATAGTCGAAAATCTACATGCCTGAAGCTATTGCCATAATTTTATATTTGAGTACGGAGAAGCAGCTAACTCGTAACCAAAAGTTATGCGTAGGATGTTGCGTCCATAAAAAATCCGTTATAGCTTTATAAACAAATAATATATTCATTAGATACTTGTCATAACTTGGAACGTTCATAAAACATGCATGCTTTAAGTGAGATGTTTTTCAAAGTATCTTGGGCAAGTTTGACACGAGCTAAATAAATACTTTTAAGTATTCATTATTAATGCTTGAGCAAAAGAAATGATTTTCGCGTCCTGTTAATTCAAAATTTTGACCTGATTAATTTTTTTCTATTCATATATATATATATATATATATATATATATATATATATATATATATATATATATATATATATATATATATATATATATACATATATATTAAATTAATCCTATTTCCCTTGGTCACGCCATCACGCGTGAACGGCTGGACCGATTTTCACCATTTGAAAGCTGCAATTACACTGAGTGAGGTAGGCTATATATGTAACACGGGTGAAACCGGGGTGAACAGCTAGTAATTAATAAAAATGAAAATGGGTGTTGTTAAAATTCCATTATTTAGTAAGTTCTAAGTAAGATCTCTTTATATATTCCTTCTTCCCCTATAATAAAATAGTATTTTAATTAAACATATTATTTTGCCACAATAAATTTATTGGTAATTAATTACCTGAATTACAAAACATAGGAAATTAATCGAAAACACTAATCTTATTAAATATTTAATAAGCGAATAATTAGTCTGCTAATGAAATTCTTTATGTCTAAGAATAGTCTGTGGCTCATAAAACATAATACGCTTTAACTTTCTTTCATAGGCTCAAAAAGAATTAGCATAAGAATATTTCTCACAGAAAATATTGATTTCTAATAGTGAAGATATAATGTTCTTATGTAAAAGTAATGTTACAAGCACTCTATTTTAGACTTGCAACTACATAGTTTTAAAATCTGAGTATAAAAAGTAATACATAGTTTAATAAACTGTTTAAAATCTAAATCCTTACGCAATAGCGCAATAGCGCTTACTGTGTCAAATAACTAAAATATTTTTACATTATTACGTGTCATTTTCAGATAGTTATACGTAAAAAGAAAACTTTGTGCCCTTTTTATGCACAAGAAGTATGTAGTTAATGTGGAAAATAAGCGAAACATGGTATGACTGTTTGGAAAAATGTAATATGAGTTAATATTTATAGTGACACTACGGCCATGAGTTCTTAAGAATCTCATGAAGTAAACAATTCAATTATCACTTTTTAATAATTTCAATATGTCCATATGCACAGCACAGCAGTCGTCAGGCACAAAGAGAATAGCTTATATAATGCTATACTAGATCGATCACAGTTCAAGATAAAAATTTTTTTGTTTCGTTCATTCTTAGAACAAATAAATCGAAACTGATGTAGAAAGATTACCATGCACATATAGGTTGAACAAAAGTTATTTTAGGTGTTACTTATACCTATGTATTATTTATTTAAAGCAAATGGACAATTATATATTAATTATAAAATGTATTTGAGCAACAATTTTTAAGTATTAAATCGTGTAATAGACATTCAACCAAAAAATAATTACATAGGTCATAACCGAAATCAACCTGTAAATTCAAATAAATGACTTCAAATAAAGGAATTTAGACCTTACTAATCTTATAAATGCGAAAGTTTGTAAGGATGTGTGTGTGTTTGTTGCTCTTTCACGCAAAAACTATTGAACCGATTACAATAAAATTTGGTACGTAGATAGCTGGACAACTGGAATAACATATAGGCAACTTTTTATCCCGGTATTCCTACGGGATACGGACTTACGCGGGTGAAACCGCGGGGCGCAGCTAGTACTTTATAATTTTGTACTGGGTGAGCCTATTTTAATGATTTTTTTATTTGAAAGCTGGTGCTTCCCTTCTCGTGTTGATTTTGCTGTTCTTATTGATTTCTTATACCTAGTTCTCTCTTATTTAGTAATTGGTCGAGTTCTTATAATTTGAAGGCGGTTTATCATTATTTAAGTTTATGATAAATTGAAGAGTATTTTATCACATCTTTATTTGTAAATAACTGAGTGATACCGAATGAATTCCCTTTAAAAGTTGAACAATTGCTAGCTTTATTCTAATTAACCTGACATAAAATGAAGCTTTTAAGATCTAATAGTTACAATTTCTTCTATTTCGAACAATAAATAAATACTACATAAGGCATCGTATTTACATGAATGTTTCTCTACGTTCCAGTGCACAGTTCAACCATAATTATTATACTGCAGCTGCTTCCGCCGATGGGTGGAGCTCCGAGTTTTTTTTATTAGTGTTTCATAGTCATTGGTGGAAGGAAGACGTGTTGAGGTATTATAAATTCAAATTCGCGGGGGACGCGCTGAACGCTAAGAATGTAACGCATGTGTTCATGTTTCGGAACTCATTAACTTTTTGCGTGTTACTATTCTCGTTCATTATGCGTTTCATGATGTTTGGGGACAGGTATTAGTTTAATTAGTCTTTTTTGTTGCGAAAGACGTTACGTACACTACATTTGTTGACGTTTCTTCGAAAGATACAGTAATGATCCCTATAATAGTATTAAATAATAGGGTAAATGAAAAATGCGTACATTATAATATTGCTTCGATAAGAAAAGCCCAAATTCATATTCGTGACTATCGTTCATTTAAATTGTAATTCTTTTCTTCAAGAAAGGTTCCTGGGGGACGTTCGCCGCCATTTTGGGGAGCGAGGTACCACACGAGATCCTATAATGGGCAAATGACAGCAATTTCCTATCAAACACAAAAAGAATCGCATCAATTAATATAATTCATGTAGTTATTGAGTAACAGAACTAGAATAAAACACAGTCGAATTGAGAACCTCCTTTATTTGGAACGTCGCTTCAAAATAACGTATTTCATGGAATACATTAAAATATATGAGTGTAATAATTTAATATGTATAGAATAGTATGAGCAATATATAAACCATAACATACAAATTATGACGATGGTCAGCGTTGACTCCAAAATCATAATGTATCTCCGAATTTCGAGAGAGATACACGCAGTGATTCGATTTAATTGTCTATAGATATTATTAGGTAAATATAGATTTCATTCATTATCCGTATCGTACAATAAATTTATATTGTTGTTTATATTGAAAATTATTCGTATGTTGTCACCTGCGATACCTCAATTATTGGTAGGTACAAAAACAAAATTTTAATAACGTCAAGAGTTTGCACAAAATTTATTCAGATTATAAATTTCCAAATTATGTCCAAGAGCATTCAGGTGGAAAGGTAATAAAAAATTATATTTCATTCGTCCCCTATAAAAATGATGGCTGTACCTCGTCATCTTCTGGCAATACATTATTTGATTACGTTTTGCAATTTTTACAATTTGAGAAGTAATAATTCATGTCATTACAGGACATGTGTATTTACATCTTGTGCCATTCTTGGAGATCATAAAAACTAATTGAAAAATGCGGTTTCCTTAGTCATTGAGGAATACATTTTTTGAACAATGCAGAAAGAGAGAGTATTCGAGATGTGAGAAAATCGTTTAGCTTACTTGATATGGATTTTTGTATATTAGGCTCTCTAGTGAAATGGTTCTTAAATTTTATCACTTTTAAGACTATTTATATAATGTAACTATATAATAAATAAAATTCCGTAACAAAATCCTAATAAAGGTATTAAAGAATACCTCCAGTATTAAGAAACTAGAAATAGATAAAGCAACTGAGGATTCCGTTTTTTATCAAAGTAAACTTGCGTCCTTACTAATATAAAACATGACTTACTTAAAACATAATTCAACCTATTTCATAAGGTACTTTGCTACATTTTATTTATAAGTAATTGTAATTGCATAGGCTAATAATTTAAGATACAGATTCTTTATCGAAAGAAAATTACTATCAATCATAAAATATACTAGGTATACCTACATAGACAATATGGGATATTGATAAAAAAACAATGCCTTTTGAGTAGAATATTGTGATTACACTTTTTACGTCACTTACGTAATAATTAACGTGTCAAATGAGTTTTATCGAGAAATATTACGGAAATATACAATATTTTATAATAACTTCCGTTAATAACCACAACGTTACCTGGGTGGCGAGATCGTAGATAACGAATATTTTTAATTATGGCCTTCAAAGGGCGAGCATGTAACCCTTAATTTCTATTTTTGATCTACGTTTTAGAAACACATCTGCGCGCCATTAGTCATAGGAGTATGAGAGATTTTTTATCTTTCGCTTAAAGTTAAAAAGAAAATCACTGATAGTGCGGTTAAGCGCTAAAAGGTAAAAGTGCACTCCGCTTGCCGCTGATTGACCCAATTAGCAAGTATCCAAAATTTAGTGCACCCTTATACGTTACTTTGTTATGTAAATTTTAGTTTTATATTTATAATTACTTGTGTGCTAGTCTTTGTGTTTGAACGAACCACGTCATTATTACATATATACATTAAACATATCACACTAACATTATAAATATGAAAGTTTCTTTGGAGGTTTGTTCGTCAATCACGTAGAAACTATATAACGGATTTAGATGAAATTCGAAACGAAAGAAGATCGAAGATGAAAACGGTATACAGACAGGGTATGAGCTGACTTGGGTGATAATTTATATCCCGATTACATGCTCCCTTGGAAAAGCAGGAATTTTGATATCCGGGCGGAGCCGGGTCGAGCGCCTAGTTCATAATGAATATATACCTACATATAGATATATAGCTGTAATTTTCATATAGTTGTTTTTAACAATAAATTATATTACACATATGGATTTTTTGTATCAATCCGTGACTGATTTTCAACAACAACGATTCAAGCATGTTTACAACTAAGGACGGAGTTTTACAGCATTTGCGATAAATCCTACAACGTGCTAAGAACTTCGAAGATAACATTCAGGAGGTGTTGACATTCCATTGCGTATCGTCATGCATATGATTATTCGACTATATGGAAAATGCAATCGTTTTCATATGTCGTGTCGTATTTTTTGGGGATGAATAAGCAGAATAATTATTAAATAGTGATGCTAAACATCTAATACGTTGCAGTTCTTTTACATGTAAATATATATATCTACTGCTGTGATAAAATGTAGGTGTCTTGTGTTCATATTCATTTAGTTGTGGTACAGTACACTAAAAATGTTGCTAGAAACTTTTTTAAATGTTGTCGCTCCCGGGCGGGAACTTATAAACATGTATATCAGCTCTGCATAGAGCAGTGTTGCTAGCATCTCTGCAACATGTTGATTTCATCTTTTACTAATAAATGGTAACCATATATGGATTTAGAGGTACATAATAGGTAATACATACATATAACGGATGAGTATTGTCTTATTATTCATATGTCTATGTGCTTCAGTTAAAACCAGTAAAGAATGAAATATAGAGTAGTGTTAATAAAGAAGATAAGATACCTAACTTATTACATAGTAATGGAAACCTCCGCATCTGATTAAGTTATGCAGAAAAAGCTATTATAAGCGTGAAATTAAAGAAACTAGTTATAGTGAAAGAATGCATGCAAATTACACACAAAAGACCGTATCGAATTCTTCTTATGCAATTCGTTGTTTCTAGTAAATTATTGATTTTTCTTAAAAACTGCGTACACGAGCTATCCCTCTGTAACACGATACAATACTGGTTAGTTTGGCTTCACGCAACCGAGGGGTTAACTTAATATGATTTAAGGTCGTGGGTTAGTTAATACGCATACAAATTAGAGTAAATAACTATCCGTTTTGGAAACATTTGATTTAGAAAATGCTTTGTTTGAGAGTATCTAAGCTCAATCTATACAAGTATTGATTGACGTGTTTGAGAAACAGTCAAATTAGCGATTTAAGATAGTCACAGTATTATACATGTATTTTCGGTATCTGTATATAACAAACCGACAAGTATAAAAATATTCGTATATCTGGCTTGTCCGATACAACTGCATGTCTGAATAGGCTGTAATAATTTTGATAGGATCTTTGCAGGTAGACGCTGATGATTTAAGAAATAAATTAGTTAGTTAATATTATTTTGAATGCGTTTTGCTTACTTCTGAAAAATTTTTTTTTGTCATCAGTCAAACCCAACTAAGATTATTCAAAAACACTATTAAATATGCTTGGCTCCGAAATATGGTCAAATAAAGTATGAATAAAGCTTATTAAACCCACAGAACTATAGATTAAAAATACGCCATATGTGAACAAAGGGGAGAGCTGCACTTGTCACAAAAAGTAAGTGGATGGTATTGAATATGGTGATTAGAGCTTATGTGTACACCAAGCTTATTATACTAACTTTGGTAGTTTGTTAAATTTAATATAGAAGAGAATAGATACGCAATTTATACTTGGGGCGTTTTAAAAGAGCAATATCATTATAAGAAACTTTTTATTGGACGATCATTCTGAAATTGTTACTTTTATATGTTGGATTTAAACTGTTGTTATGTGATAAAAAACTATCTTCGAATTAGAAATATGAATCATTGGTAGGTATGATTTGCAGAATTATTGTGTAATGTTCCGGTCAGCTATGATATTGATTATATTGAGTTGAAAATAAATGTTTCGTATTACATATTAGAAATATGTAACTACATTATCAAACATTTGTAGTTAACGCTTTAATTTAATGATAATGAAAGTGAATCATCCCTTCATATTTCTCGGTTCTAGTTCGGACATTCAATAATATCGATGGATGTTTATTTAAGAGAGTCTATAGCTGTCTTTTCCCTTCGGAGGCGGTTCACTTGGCCCCTGCTCCCTTTACAATTTGCCGACACAATACACTGTACGTTATTCTATATTTTTTTACTTCGGTCATGGTCCTTGAATTACGTAATTAGCGGTTACTTATTGGGACTTGAGAGCGAGTCTCTTATAAATGTTTTTTATCTCCAAATTAAATTAATTAGGCTTTGAAGTGCGTAACTATATGCCCGTTTTGAGGGCATTTGGTAATTGGAACTAGGAAGATTGTGAATTTTATTTTGTTTGTGTGCAGTTTTAATGCTTACATTTTTATCGAGTTATGTATGAGTTTGGTTCAATTATTAGAAGTTTGGAGATTGTTATTCTAAGCTAGTTGTTTGTGGACAGAAAGGGAATCATTAAATGAGACTACATACATTCTTGATATTAAATGTAAGCGTTTTTTCATAAAACCTGGTGAAAGAATACTTAAGACTAAAGTGTTAGTTTATCTCTTTCAAATCTTAGAAAGAGGCTTTGCGAAGGTGAAATTATTGTCTTTACAAATTACACATCCAATATTCATTATATCAATTATCAATTAATATACTAACAACATATGTAGTAGAAATCTACTCATTAGCTAATAATCGTATACTGCGCTAAAATTTCATTGTTTTATATAAAATGAAAGTTGTAAAACACGAAGTATGCAGAATGAAGAAATATATCTTTACCAGTTTGCAATTACAAGTCGAAACACAGATGTATGGGCCGTTGCGGCGTGTAGTGCTTGCGTCCTCGTAGTATTATTTTACAATAATGTTTGCGTACAATACAGATGCTTGTAGTTGGGAACAGGCTACCTGCTTTAATTAGTACTTGGACGAGATTCGTTTTATAAATAACATTGTCAGGACATTCGTAGTATACTTACGTGCGTAATATTGTTATGTTTTTGCTTAGCTTGATACGATGATACCTGATATGAATAATCCTCTAGATTTATGAAGAATAGTTTGAATAGAAATGCTGTTTCGTAATTATTTTAAATTGAGATGTTTATGAATTGTTGTGTATATTTATAATTTATTTAATGTGAAAGAGTAGATTAATTTTTACTATAATGATAACGTCAGCGGGCGTTCTTATTAAAAACTTATAACGCACACTTGTTAAGTAATAAAAAATTCAATTAATAACAAGTGGTCACAAGTGCGACCTACATCATTCATTTGTTATTGTTGGTGCAAACGCTTTGCGTGACTCACCCCACTCTCACCCTCATGAGTAGCGCATTTGGTCTGACATTTACACAATAGATTAAAAAACGCGGCATAAAAAGCATCCGCGGTTATCTATTAGTATCTAGTTAGAGTTACAATCGCAGATGTTACAAAAATAATAATCCGTGCGTGTTCCGTGCCCTCACGTTTCTGTAAGGAAAAAATATTCCTACCTGAACGGTAACTTTTAAGACAGTAGGGATTTGTTCCGTTAAATAAATAGCTGATACTTAAAGCTTAGCTACGAACAAATTGTTTTTTGAGTTGACTTAATATATAGGGCGGGGTTTATCTAAATTTGGAACGTTTAAGCCCCCGCCGTGTTCAAACATCTCGCATGAAATTAAAATATATTTTGTTCACACAAGTCCGTTTGTTAATATCATGCTTAGTAAAGTATGCAAAACGTATAATTGATTTGTCTATAATAAAAACTTCAGCGAGATTGTCGTCGACGATTGGGTGAATTTAAGTCGTGCGTGAAAGATTAAGAAATATCATGGTGCTATTTCGTTACGAATTTGATTTGTATTTTATTGATTGAATAAACAGTTTCAAAACATAATGCTTCATTGGAGAATATACCTTATCTTAAAAGCATAAGCATCATTTCGGTTTTACGGAGCAATGCAAATAGTAATACGATACCCACCAAAATCGCAAGTGAACTAAGGAAGAGGAGTTAGTAGCAACAAGTTCGAGATTTCCTGTTACGAAAGCCACCCATCTGCGAACAAATCACTAACAAAAATATCGTATTACACACATACAACCATTGAAACGGATGTACAGAGCTATGGGAGTTTTCTGGGTGCCTTTTTTAGTTTTTTTGGTTGGACATTGAATGGTAGAGGCCAATTAATACTTCAAAGCCTGATGGGCGTGCTGGCTTGTTCCGACCGGAAAAGTTTGATCGTCGTGTACAATGGTCAGTAAGACGATATGCACTACACCTGTACACAGCGCTATACAAACCGTGTGCGAATTGCATCGCAAAACATGCATATATCACAACTTCAATGTTATTTCAATATTTTAAAAAAGAGTCGTGAAATCAAATTTTGGTTTGAAATAGCTTTAATTTATTTCGCTATCAGCAATAACGATTATAGTCAATCTATTTTATTCGGATTCTATTTTTGGAGTTGAGTACATCTATTCATATTTCTATATTATCATAATTATGGTAATTTGATATCGAGTAATTTTTTTTTCTACATTCTATTGTTTTATGCGCGTTATCGTGAACTTCGCAATATTTCAAGAAATGTTTCAAACGGTGGGAAATGTATCGAGTTTATGTTCAAACCCTTCAGTATTCAGGAAACGCAATTGTAAAGTCCTGAAAAACAAGATGGCGCTGTTTTCAAAAAATGTTTCGTCCCAATTTTTATATGACTGAAAGAGTATATTTTTAATATGGTCAAAAACATGAAATAAAAATGTGCTTTATTTGACTAATCGGAATCGGAAGGATTTATAAGTATATTAGTAGTAGTTTAGTAGTTATTAGGTATGTTTGGATTCAATTCAATACACCAAATAAATTAATGATTTATATTTCAAACTTACATGAGTAAACTAATATTAAGTATCTAGTTCTAAAACTAACGATCTTATCTCAAAATCACTAGTTACCTATCACGACCATCAATTCAGCTCAGAGTTACCTACTGCTAGATAAATATTATAATTCTGAATTACAACTTACGTTACACCTGTCCATATAAGTTTATCACTAATATCACTGTACAAATAAATCGTGCAATGTATCTACGAATATCGCATAAAGCCTGAGATCCGATAAACTAACGACTAGATACAGCAAATCTTTAATGAAATCTAGACTGTGAAATCTTTACTGGATTTTAATTGAGGAAGAAATTATTTAGCTTTTATCACACTGTACATGCATAATATTAAACAGGCTATTAAATAATTAAACAACTTATTGTCATTAAGATGAAATTTTATTTTGTGTTTATTTTGGACAAATGTTTCAATTAATCTAGAAGAAACAAAATTGAACAAACATGAAAAAAAACAAAAACAATTCAAAGAAATGTTGTGATCACTGTAAACTGATAACTATAACCTTTATATATGCAAAACATATGATTGTCATTTATATGCAGAATGACATTTAATATCTGCCGATGTATAAAGTATTGGTAGAACAAACGTTCGCCTTGTGGGGGGGCGGCGGCCGTATATTATACTTTAATAGGAACCCTTAAACGATCTTAAGTTTTATTACCTAATCGTAGAGATCATCGCTAGGAGGTCCCGCTGGGATACCTTATAAATTGGAGTATTTACTATACTTGGGAGGAAACAATCGGCAAATAATTAATTAATAAAACATGGTGATATGTGGAACATTAAAGCGAAATAATGGCCGTGTCCTCGTGGCTGGACTTACCTACGTGTTTTGTTTATAAAACTATACTTATTTAGCGAACTCTAGCTACTTTTAATGACTTAATCTTATCTTGCAAAATCTATAAATAAATAACAATTACACTGTGATATATTCTATTACATATTTATTATTCGAGACGTTCATTCCATATTCATTTTATACTCCATAATTAGTTTATTCATCGAGTTTAATTACGTGACAATCAATTTAATCGATACTAATATAGAAAATGAAAACAATTTACGTCGAACTCTGATCGGTAATATATAAAGCTTAAGTATTGAATGTCTAAAGCGCAATAACAATTATGGGAACATAAAATTTTAATAACAAAGAGGGATACGAGTATTACTGAGCGCATAATTATTATAAAGTATTCTAAAGAAATGATACGACATAAAGGTGAAGCTTAAAGTCTACACGCCGGGTGTCGGATGGTCACCATTAAACAGGATTTGCTTTCGTTTTGATCTTGTTGCGGCTTATGAGAACGTTTCTCTATGAGACCTCTTTCTTTCATACCTGGCATAATAACTTTAGATTTAAATTGGTATAGAATTTTTAAAAACACAGATACATAGAATTCGCTTCAATCAGTTTTGTTCACATATTTTGATTAAACAATTTAATAAAAATGTATATCTTATCTTTGAGTACGGGGCGAAATTTATTTGAATCTTGAAGATTTAAAGATTTATAGATTTTACGTAGATTAACGTTGAAAATACAATTTGTGATATATTTTGAACACATAATATTTTAATAATGGTTGAACGATCTTTGTTTGATATGTTTTAAAGTGAATGTATGAAATATTTACTAAAATTCAAACCTTTTTTTTACAACGTTAATTTAATTTTCGGTGATATGTACTATAAAGAATAAATTGCAAAATACTGTAAACTATTAATAAAAACTTTCATATAATAGAAACAAATGACAAAGAAAAAGACAAAGAAATCTATAGTAACATGTTACATTTGTTTACCAAAAACATATACCTACCTGTTAAATTTGTTTATCAAAAACGGTTCTGAATAAAAAACAATCAAATCAAAACCTCGTCCCATTCATCGCAATGTAACTGTTAAAAATAAAAGTCGTTCATAATGAATTTAAATTTAATCTTGTAATTTGTGACTTAGATAAATATTTAAATAACATTTGGATAATCAACGCTGTATTTACAAACATCTAGATATGGTGTATATTAATTTAACTACCATAATAATAATAAAACGCTTTTGGACTTTTTGCCTAATTAATTAACCTCGCAATTGAAACAGGCTACGGTTTATTGCATTATGGTATTTTGGTGCTATATGAATAATTAATGAATTAAAAACGCTTTTTATTAACTTCGATATTGCATTCCATACTTGATGCCACACTGAATTTTTTGTCGTCGTATGAATTGCGTTATAAAGAGCCGTGTAATAATTATTAATCATCCATTAAAATGTCGACGAAGTCAATATTTTTTGTGTTTTGCAAATATGTTTAACAAATGTTTCAAGAATACTTATAACAAAATTGGAAACATTAATCTAATTATCTTTAATATTAAAATAAAGTACACATTTAAACAATAGGCCTATTAAGCGCAATTCGCGAATTCGTACTAAAGGAGCCGCACGCATATTCTCCCGCGCAATCGAAATCAAAGCGGCCGCCATGTTTGCATTTCGATCTGCAGCGGAGCTGTGTTTAAGTTGACTCGGGAATTATATCGCAACGATTAGTGTAATAACTGGTTACTTCACTGGGTTTTGTTTTTTCCAGGCATGTGCTTTCTGACATCCATACGAATTGAATCGAGCGCCGATTGTTTGGGTCAGCTGCATTGTTTTACGCGCAATAGAAGATCTCTGCGTTGTTTATTTGCGTTTCGTCTTTATTATTCAAACGAACTTACTATATGTTAAATACAATACAATAAAATTTATGTGTTTTGGTTATGGTTACAATTATTGAGACTGTTAATATCATATTTGATTTATCGAACTTCAATATTTCTTTAGATATAAAAAGTAAATTAATCTTTTGTAAACTATTAGAAGTAAACTTAAAAAAATTATATCTGTTAATTTAAAGAACTCAAGAATTCCCGCTATTTCCCTTTGTAGGTTCAACAATGCCATGTGAATCTGTAAGAAAAACAATGCACGTTAATGATAGTCCACGCTTTGTAAAATAAATAAGGCTAAAACGAATATAATGCGCGCATTTATTAATTCAAAGTCAGCGGTCATGTTTTTTAATTTAATAATTGCATAGGATAACGAAACGAATGAGTTTAAATGAGTAAAACGATAATGTATCGCAATATCATTAAGCTGGAAGATTGCACGCCCGCTTATTTATGCATGAACACTGGCGAACGGGAAGCTCTCGGCTCTACGTCGAAATACTGCGCTTGTGTGCTGCCTTCAAATTATTGTGTGTAATGATTGCTGAATAAGAAAACGACGAATGATACGTAAGTGATGTTGAAGCAGCAATGTAGCATTGTCGTGTATTTGTATCGTAAATATTGATTGCGCTGCGAAGAGGCGCTTGTAATTGCGTGCGGCTCCGAACGAACGCAGCTTTTATAAAACTCGTTGGAAACCGCACGGAATGTAAACCAGAATCCTCCAAGACATTAATGTGTATTTATTGTGAGCGTTCCGTAATGTTTTTATCTGCGGCTCGTTCGTACGGGACGATTTACTCGGATACGCGTTAGAACAAAAGTTACTTTTTCGTGTTCGTAATACGGATTTCAGGTTTCGATAAATGACGTTTACGTATCGTATTTTGTCTTTTTTATCGCGTCGTAAACGATTAACGAAGCCATTATTAGAGTCGTTCGTAAACAGTTTTTACTGCGTTTTTAAGCTACTTAATGTATTTATCTAGAGCGGACGCGATTGAAATATAAGCAATTACAAAGTGAGGCAGCTGCGTCGGTGAATGTGGAAGTATAGCTCTGTAGGACTATTAGTGCCTCGGGGAAATTAAAAAGCTAACAACTGCCCCGTCCCGCGCCAAATTAACTTGTTCACTTGACGTTTGGTAACACAAGACAGAGGAACTGTGTCTTATGACAGATCATTTATTAATGTTCCTTGAAACTAAAATGTTAGAACGATAAACATTATGTCTGCGTTTATATTTACGGTTTTAATAACTTTGCTATAGAAAAAATATTTTCAGGTAAATTTCTATGTCATTAATTTAATCTTACACTTCTTATGAATAATTGATTTGTATATTGAGAGACTATTTGATAAGACATTTATTAATGATTTTTTATTTGATAATACGAACACAATTATTATTACTTACAAGAAATAGAAAATAAAATAAAAATATAATACATTGTAAATTCTTATAGTACAACAACCGTACTAAATCAGGCATCCATACCAGAAAATCGATGCATCAACACGCGCTAATTATTTCTTTCAGGATAAGTGATTCTTTACAATCCTTGGCAGCATTTGAGTTGTCGTCTAAATGTGGAAAGTCTTTGATCAGCGAATATTCCAAGAAAGACATATTATTTTCGTGAGTGAGTTGTCGCCTTTAAATTAATTTGTGGAAGGATCATAATGATTTGCCGTAAATAATTTTATATGTATATTTCGTTATAAATTCAAATTACCATCAAAATCCTTAGAAATTGTCACAGACAATATAATTGATATTAAAGTAATTAATGATTTATGATACTATTTAACCTACATGATATCGAGAAATTATATATTGGGATATATTGATAACGAAGTATTCTTTCGTGACACATAAAGCACTACGAAATGCCCCTTTTATATAGGAACCGAATATACATAAATAAAAAAAAAATACATGTATAATTTCAAGAAATAGGTACTACCTACACCAAGATTTGTCATAATACATAATACACTTTAAATGAAGTCATATTGCAATTCCGAAAGCAGTATTCGTAATGTACTAAATTACGAAATGATTAGAATCGATTGTCTCAATTAAATCAAATAGCTCGCCCGACACAGGGTGACTTGCGATTGAGTATGTTTACAGATGACAACCTCTGTCATCTCTAATTGATCCTGAATGGATTTCAACGATAAGTGGGACATCCATTTTGGTCTAACTTTCGTCTTTGTCACAAGGGCTTGTTATGATGGAATGTTGTTTTAAAAGGTGTGCTCAGGCTTTTATACCGTAGTTTGCTCACAGCGTTTGTTGGGTGTTTTTGTTTTCTTTTTATATATTTTAATCTAATTGTTAATAATAATGATTTAACAATTTTGTAAAAGAGAAATTATATCTGATAGGATACCATTTTCAGTTTTACGTTTATTATCTTTTTCAAAAATTATTTATATCTCTTATAATCAAAAACAGCACGTTAAAAACCCCCAGTCGATTAAACTCACTGATAATATTAAAACATTGGTCTTCAGTCATATAAATACTATAAGTATAAACATCAAAGATAAAATAGGTTATAATTAATATAATTTGATATCCACTCCATAAATGGCCTCTTAAAACTGGAGCCTTAGAGTTGCGTGTACAACCACACATTTCCTTATTCTTTACAGCGTAAATGATGATGAGTCTAATTTTTGAATGTTCCACACGAAAACAATTGTCAAATAAATAATAATGTGTCTGAGCAGGAAGTTATTATTCTAGCGAGATGCCTCAGAATTGTTTTAAAATCCATTACGCTTCGATGTCACAGGCTAATTTTCCAGTAGTTGATTTCGGCCACACACAGTCGAGTTTGTGTAAAGAGCTAATAACTATTATCTGGAATGGTAAGTGGAGTGCGTCAATGAAAATTATGATTAATATCAGTTTAAATAACGGTATAGTGAGAGTCTCGTATCGTGCGACCTCTTACGCCGTCTTTGTCTATTCGTTGTAAAGCAGTTTATATTAATTTACAATTTGACGATCTGTATCTTTACAGTTATAATGGTGATGGATAGGGTTCAGTTTTTGCCAAATATGTAGATATTTCTTTTATCAATTTTGAAGTATTACAGATCTTCAGATGTCATTGACCCGTTTCAATGTAAAGCGTTTAGATAAAAACATTGTACAACAATTTAAAAATATACGATTTTGTTATGAAAAAAGTGAGTAATAAAATCATGTATTATTTGAATAATAAAAATACGCTTCTACATTTTGCTTTTTCATTCAAAAGTTTCACCGCGAAGTTAACAATTTTTTATAAGCATTTACGATCACTAACCGTTCATTAGTATTCAATGGCTCGAACAGAAAAATACCAATACATATTCACATCACACAAAGCGCCGACAAATCAGTAAGGAGATTGTGTGAATTGCAATGCATCATTCAATTGCTACCTTCCTGTTTCAACGACGCGTGGTGAGATAGTGGTCAACCGTGACTTAATTATCCTAGAGCCATATGTACTTCCTTTGATGGCTAGAAAACTATTGCATAATCGCATTGTAAAAATATAAAAAAGCATATGAATAGAAAACAGTTAGAAAGAACACGGTGAAACAATTAAGTTTTTATCTGTTTCAATTTAATAAATTTAAAGAAGTTGAATTAGAAAATGAAGATAAAGATTGATACAACATCTTTAAGAATTGCGATTTTGTTTTCCTTAGATGCATTGTCTTTCTCCTACTACTCACATCTAATTAATCATACGATTTGTCAATGAATGCGTGGGTTCGTATCCCTGGATAAATGTTGTTAGGATTTACTTATAAACTTTCGATACTAGTACGTTCAATTGTTAGGTACTTCTATGATTGCATGATTAGAAATCTTATACCTTTAAACGAGCAATTCTTGTATATATATATATATATATATATATATATATATATATAATTGGGATCTCGGAATCGGCTCCAACGATTTTCATGAAATTTAGTATATAGGGGTTTTCGAGGGCGATAAATCGATCTAGCTAGGAATTTTTTTTAGAAAATGTCATATTCGTGTTTTATTCGTGTTTTTTTTTCCCTGACATCTATTGGTGAATAGTAATACTATTTTGCTTCGTAGACAGCTGGACAACTGAAATAATGTCATATTCGTGTTTTATTCGTGTTTTTTTTTCCTGACATCTATTGGTGAAGAATAATACTATTCGCTTCGTAGATAGCTGGACAACTGAAATAACACAGGCACTTTTTATACCGATATTCCTACGGGATACGGACTTACGCGGTTTCAACCGCGGGTCACAGCTAGTAACTATTTTATACTCGCAAACTCAGTATCAAGCGAGATAAAGATAAGTTATCAAAGGATTTGTGTAAGATGTTTTGTAGATAAACAAACACATCATTGTATGTATCCATTTATATGAATGTTTAAAATAATAAATAAAGTGTAATTTTTTAGTACTTCAACAAACCAGAAGTCTAATGACTGCTCGTCTAGAAACCTATGTGTAGTGTTAGTAGTAAACTGGAACCTCGCAGATAAGATATTTCCAAATAAATCATACAGTTAAGATGTCCGGCGGTTTGGTTTTTATTACGCTAATTAGGCAAGCACGATTGTGGCTCTCATTTGCCTAGCTCCCACTTAATTTAAAAGTAATGATTGTATCAAAACATAAAGTAGCATGTAAATAAATAACAGTTCATGGTTGTTGTTATAATTCTAGTATGGACTATAATCACATAATAAACTCAAGCACTTTCTCGTATCGAGTGCCGAACGTTTGTTTAATGTAGCCACTTGATTAGATCGCTAACTATTGTCGATGAAGATATATGGAGATATAGGCAATATAAGTACGTTAGTGGTTACTAATCTTATTGTATTCATGTCTGATTTGCCGGAATGATTAAGTGTGTCCGGTCGGTGAGTTATTTATAGGAAAAAATAGCAAAATTGTTCTTTGTCTTTTTTGTCTTTTATGTACAGCCAATAAATGCCTAAAATGATAAATATAGATTTGGTATCTACATTTGTATTTATAGTGCGTAAAGTAGGTTTTTTTTTAAGTAATTATTCTTTGTTTAAAAGTATACATTAGAAAAGATTCATTGCATTTTTTAGAAGCATACAGCCGATTTAAAGTTTTTGAAGTTGTTAGGTTTTCATAAATGAATATAAACGTTTTATAAGATATGTTTTATGGCTAATATTGACATTAGCAACTCCTGAGAACGTCCAAGTGAAGCTGTATGTACTGACAGCCCTATATTTAATAATAGTTCTCTGAAGATTATCTCAACGTCCGCCCAGAGCGGGTGGTAGCCGTCATTATGCAATTGAAAACTTAGTGAATTATTACGCACGATAATAATCTCCATAAATAAATAAACGGTGGAAGTGAGCGGCGGAATTATGTTGTGATAGCTCTGGAGGTATGTCAAGGAGGTAGTCTGAATATTATAATATAATGCCCGTCTATTACGACGAAATGCCTTTCTCTATTATATTCTTATGCGTTTTAAAGGTTAAATATTATGCTGTTATTGTCAGCACTTTTTATATAGGTATGATGAACAATTATCTTGATACACAATACATTATTGAGGTGATGAATAAAATGGAACATTTTTGAAATCGATTGTGTTAGTAATTTGGTCTATTCCCTCTAATATAAAAGTATTCATTCACTTCTGGCTATACCACATAATATAGTCTCGTATCTCAGCGAGTTTGCAATGTGTTTGTGTGTTTGTATTGGCAAGGAATTTGCCCTACTGTCTTGTGTCTTGACATACGTACCTACTAACGTCTTTATCCGTATAAATTCATGTTCCACCTCGTAAGTCTTTCATTTCGTCTCGTAGCACGTCACATCGCAGTCAAGCTGACGTCTGCAATGTGATGGAATCGTCTACACGGTGACGTATTCCTTATAAATATCCATGTAGTCAACTGTTTTCTCAATACATCGTATTGCCTTCGTTTTACTATGGATGCACCTGGCTGGTTTCTTAAAAAAAGTTATTGGATTAAAACGCATTTATAGCGAAGTTCGTTTTCGAATAATCTATTCAAAAAGTTTTCTTTTGTTCAGTGATTCGATATATGAACTATATTATCAGTATAAAATCTTAAAATCCGAGCAAATAAATTAGTTTAATAATTTAGTGTCGTAATATTTAGATTGACTGTATACTCTTTATAATATCAGTGACAACATAAAAGAATTAGTTGTAATATACGTCGCAAATTAAAGTATTTCATTCAGCCCGATTTCCCCCACAGAGAATCATGTTACAAACGATTTGTTAATTAAATAATACTCTGACAAACCAAACATAAGCTCATGACGTTGTGGCGAAACAAAGGTTAAGCGTTCAATATTAGTGAGGTTCTTGTATTAATGAGATATTTGGGAAAGGTTTAATTCCTCCAGGGCCTTGGCTTCGATCAATTATTCCATAAAGTTGTCTCTGTAGCTATTGGGCACGGTTGAGCGCTTGCTTCTAATTGAATTTATGCATGATGACGGCCGGCCTGGTTATTGCTAATTGATTGAATATTGGTAACGATGTGGATATATAGGATCTAGTATGTGAATTTGTTATTTGTGGTTGGGAGATCTGTGTTCTTCGTTGATTTTGTAATGCCTGAGGCTTGTATTGAGTGTAGTATTTGAGAAGGTTGAAATTTATAATGGATTTGCAGCTATCGTATTGAAGCATGTTCGATAGTAAGTATATAATAAATTTAATTATAATTACAGTACAGATTAAACATTTTTAAATGTAATGTTATGTCCTAATTTATAAAACATAATAATCAACTTTTTTGTTTGCATAGTTTCTACATAAATAAAATGTTATTCTATCCAAAAGGGAAACAGAAAAGTTAGATAGCCACGTTGAAACGTTAATTAATATTTATCTTCCACGATTTACTTGTGTGGCATCAACAGTCACGATCAATGGTATGTGAAAAAAAAAAACATGAAGTTAATTACTAATCACTATAAAGCAAACATTCAATTTCCGAGGCGGGCTAATTGCGCATCGAGCTTTGTAAAAAGTTGGCTAAAAAACTCTATCTTAACTTATTTCTTAATTATAGACCGATTCATAGCGTCGCGAGCATCGTGCCAGCACACTTGACGTGATATTCGTAAATCGTTTAACACTAATCCGCCCTTAATAAAAGGCTCTAAGGTTCATTATCGTATACGCCATTTACATAATTTCATCGTCTTGGCAAACAGTACCCCAATAATTACATGGTTCAGAGAGAGGTTATCAGCCTCTTAATATATGTTGTGCCTTTATCTTTGAAATATCTGCACTATTTTGTTATAGAGTATTGAGTCTATAGATTGTTGAATTAGGCATTAACAGAATGCATTGAATATTTATTATGGGAACCGCTTTCTACCATGATAGAGGAAAAGCTTCAGAGAAATACCTTTTTAGGTACAAAATCAAATAAAATTGTTATGTATTGTATTCATAGATATTGATTTGATTAAATAAGATTGTAAAGACTACGTAAACGTGATTTGATTAATTCAACAAAAATTGTACTACTTATATTAATTTTTGCGTGGCAAAAAATAAGCCGTTATCTTCTTAATTGAATGTATAATTAATTAACATACAGTAATTCATTATCTTATTATGCAAAATTTTTGTCCATTAAAATTAAAATATGGTAAGCATACTAATTAATTCTCTCAGCACAACTGTGTGCAATTTATAAAAGCGTAAAAGTTTCATATTAGCAGGCCCCATAAAGAGCTTATAAAGCAAACGTCAGAGGTTAAATTTAAAATTCCCTCTAATAAAACTTTCTACTTACGAGCTCAAAAAGGCTTAGATGCCTATTGTAAGCGGCAAAGTTAAGGCTAACGACAAATGGAGGTGCATAGTTGCCTCAGAATTAAGCTCAGCAACGCCGTCTAATTTGAAAAAGCCAGACGTATAAATTGTGCCCTAATCCCGCAATTGTGTGAGCTGAATTGGAGTTAGTTTCGTACGCACCCACTTGGCCCTTAGGTTGCAAATCGTTGGTATCGCCTAATGAGTTTTGGTTAACCGAGTAGCGACCATCTAGTGTGGAACTTTAGGTCATCTTCAGATTTACTCGCTCGTATAGGTATTGTGTGGGACTTACCGAGCCAGCCTGCGCTTTATTGTCCCATTTTTATTGCATTTTACTCAAAAGGCTTGAAATAAATCATACGTACGTACATACTAATGTTTAACATACGGCTGTTGAAATTGAATGCTTTTCTATTTATTTGTTAGGATAAAGACTGAACATTTGAGTGTATTTAAAAAACAAGATACCTTCAAAAAACCTTGTTTTAAGTAATTTAGTACATTGTTTAAATATAGGGAGTTGACACCCTTTGATGATAAAAGACAATGCAACGCATGTAATACGTAGCTTGCTCACACAATATTTTCACATTTATTATAATATAAGAGAAAGTTCCACGCAACAAGACTTAATAGTAGAAATTTAAAAATGTTTAATCAATAAAATTTAATGAAAACTTTTACTCTACCAAAATCATTATCGATAAAGATTGTAATAAGGAATGATATTTATGGCTAAACAGTGTACGATGGGTTTCAAAACCACACATTCGGTGCGTTCTTGCACCGTTATACACGTTTATAATTTTCAATCACACAAATCGAAACATTAAGAAGCTATGTAAAATTAAAAACACCGCGGGCCTCGCCGCGGGACTCCGTACATTTTTGAAGAATTCGTGTACATTGCCGTAATTTGTAGAAGTGGCTGTAATTGTTTTAATTTAATTCGCCTCGGTGTCGTGTATTTCGGATCGGAGGCCATTTGTCGCCGTGAAATCTGTCTGAGTGACAAACAATAGGCCGTTACGGACATAATGCTGTGGCGGCCGATTCGCAACACGCTACATCGTCTGCCGGCGTCCTATGTCTCGTGGGCCACTGGCTGGTTAGCCCGTAAAAGGTCCCGGCGAATATAATGGAGTGTAATTGTGTCCTCATAAGCGACTGTGTCGTTCCTTCGATTGAGACAGCGATACCAGCGTAATTCTGTAATTGACGTTCGATAACTTTTTGCTACCGCTCGCTTTGTTCATTGTTCCAATTTATGTGTCAATAGTCGGATTTACCGTTGTTTTCTTGTGAACGCGTCGCATCGCTAAGTAAATAGATGAATGAGCAATTGAAAGCAAAATCTTGTTACTTTAAAATGGGAGCGTTTGTTTCGATAAGCGAGGAAATTGGAATTTCCGTGTTTTATCAATTCAATACATATCGGTCCTACATATCTACAAATAATTTGAATCATTAGTTTTTTTATTATGGTTACAGAAAAAAAATTACTACATTATATGTTACAGTTAAAACCCGTTTTTCTTTAGTAAGCATTTTCCTTAGAACTAGTATTTGTTGAGAGCTCTTAGATTTAACCAATGATAACATAATACTATACAAGATTTAACTAAATGTCAAAATTGTCAAATTCAGTGTATAATTTTTAGCATCACATAAAAATACTGATTTAAACGGAAGAGTTTTTAGAGTTCTTTTTAATAAAATTTTACAAAACTTTTTATAATTTTCAAACTAATCACTAATATAACAGTTTCAAATATTAAAAAGTTTAGTCCATCCAATTCTTTCAAGAAGATTCTTGAACCGTTCTGTGCCTATTAACTGACAAACGAATTCAGTTTTCTTTATGCAGATAAATATTTTAATTTAGAATACTATATTTCAATATTATTCAACTTTACTATTACTTAATTTCTGTTA
>NC_052119.1:6870922-6901639 GCF_012273895.1 Zerene cesonia
AACTTTTTTCTTTGCATAGTTTCTGATAAATAAAATGTTATTCTATCCAAAAGGGAAACAGAAAAGGTAGATAGCCACGTTGAAACGTTAATTAATATTTATCTTCCACGATTTACTTGTGTGGCATCAACAGTCACGATCAATGGTATGTGAAAAAAAAAACATGAAGTTAATTACTAATCACTATAAAGCAAACATTCAATTTCCGAGGCGGGCTAATTGCGCATCGAGCTTTGTAAAAAGTTGGCTAAAAAACTCTATCTTAACTTATTTCTTAATTATAGACCGATTCATAGCGTCGCGAGCATCGTGCCAGCACACTTGACGTGATATTCGTAAATCGTTTAACACTAATCCGCCCTTAATAAAAGGCTCTAAGGTTCATTATCGTATACGCCATTAACATAATTTCATCGTCTTGGCAAACAGTACCCCAATAATTACATGGTTCAGAGAGAGGTTATCAGCCTCTTAATATATGTTGTGCCTTTATCTTTGAAATATCTGCACTATTTTGTTATAGAGTATTGAGTCTATAGATTGTTGAATTAGGCATTAACAGAATGCATTGAATATTTATTATGGGAACCGCTTTCTACCATGACTAAGGAAAAGCTTCAGGGAAATACGTTTTAGGTACAAAATCAAATAACATTGTTATGTATTGTATTAATTGATATTGATTTGATTAATTAAGATTGTAAAGACTACGTAAACGTGATTTGATTAATTCAACAAAAATTGTACTACATTTTTATATTAATTTCTGCGTGGCAAAAAATAAGCCGTTATCTTCTTAATTGAATGTATAATTAATTAATATACAGTAATTCATTACCTTATTATGTAAAATTTTTGTCCGTTAAAATTAAAATATGGTAAGCATACTAATTAATTCTCTCAGTACAACTGTGTGCAATTTATAAAAGCGTAAAAGTTTCATATTAGCAGGCCCCATAAAGAGCTTATAAAGCAAACGTCAGAGGTTAAATTTAAAATTCCCTCTAATAAAACTTTCTACTTACGAGCTCAAAAAGGCTTAGATGCCTATTGTAAGCGGCAAAGTTAAGGCTAACGACAAATGGAGGTGCATAGTTGCCTCAGAATTAAGCTCAGCAACGCCGTCTAATTTGAAAAAGCCAGACGTATAAATTGTGCCCTAATCCCGCAATTGTGTGAGCTGAATTGGAGTTAGTTTCGTACGCACCCACTTGGCCCTTAGGTTGCAAATCGTTGGTATCGCCTAATGAGTTTTGGTTAACCGAGTAGCGACCATCTAGTGTGGAACTTTAGGTCATCTTCAGATTTACTCGCTTGTATAGGTATTGTGTGGGACTTACCGAGCCAGCCTGCGCTTTATTGTCCCATTTTTATTGCATTTTACTCAAAAGGCTTGAAATAAATCATACGTACGTACATACTAATGTTTAAATGTTTAGCATACTGCTGTTATTTAATGCTTTTCTATTTATTTGTTAGGATAAAGACTGAACATTTGAGTGTATTTAAAAAACAAGATACCTTCAAAAAACCTTGTTTTAAGTAATTTAGTACATTGTTTAAATATAGGGAGTTGACACCCTTTGATGATAAAAGACAATGCAACGCATGTAATACGTAGCTTGCTCACACAATATTTTCACATTTATTATAATATAAGAGAAAGTTCCACGCAACAAGACTTAATAGTAGAAATTTAAAAATGTTTAATCAATAAAATTTAATGAAAACTTTTACTCTACCAAAATCATTATCGATAAAGATTGTAATAAGGAATGATATTTATGGCTAAACAGTGTACGATGGGTTTCAAAACCACACATTCGGTGCGTTCTTGCACCGTTATACACGTTTATAATTTTCAATCACACAAATCGAAACATTAAGAAGCTATGTAAAATTAAAAACACCGCGGGCCTCGCCGCGGGACTCCGTACATTTTTGAAGAATTCGTGTACATTGCCGTAATTTGTAGAAGTGGCTGTAATTGTTTTAATTTAATTCGCTTCGGTGTCGTGTATTTCGGATCGGAGGCCATTTGTCGCCGTGAAATCTGTCTGAGTGACAAACAATAGGCCGTTACGGACATAATGCTGTGGCGGCCGATTCGCAACACGCTACATCGTCTGCCGGCGTCCTATGTCTCGTGGGCCACTGGCTGGTTAGCCCGTAAAAGGTCCCGGCGAATATAATGGAGTGTAATTGTGTCCTCATAAGCGACTGTGTCGTTCCTTCGATTGAGACAGCGATACCAGCGTAATTCTGTAATGGACGTTCGATAACTTTTTGCTACCGCTCGCTTTGTTCATTGTTCCAATTTATGTGTCAATAGTCGGATTTACCGTTGTTTTCTTGTGAACGCGTCGCATCGCTAAGTAAATAGATGAATGAGCAATTGAAAGCAAAATCTTGTTACTTTAAAATGGGAGTGTTTGTTTCGATAAGCGAGGAAAGTGGAATTTCCGTGTTTTATCAATTCAATACATATCGGTCCTACATATCTACAAATAATTTGAATCATTAGTTTTTTTATTATGGTTACAGAAAAAAAATTACTACATTATATGTTACAGTTAAAACCCGTTTTTCTTTAGTAAGTATTTTCCTTAGAACTAGTATTTTTTTGAGTTCTTCGATTTAACTAAATGTCAAAATTGTCAAATTCAGTATATAATTTTTAGCATCACATAAAAATACTGATTTTAACGGAAGAGTTTTTAGAGTTCTTTTTAATAAAATTTTACAAAACTTTTTAATACTCTCAAACTAATCACTAATATAACAGTAATATTAAAAAGTTTAGTCCATCCAATTCTTTCAAGAAGATTCTTAAACCGTTCTGTGCCTATTAACTGACAAACGAATTCAGTTTTCTTTATGCAGATAAATATTTTAATTTAGAATACTATATTTCGATATTATTCCACTTTACTATTACTTAATTTCTGTTAATCTTTTAGTCTTTATACAGTACGAATCATGAGTGTGCAGACGCAGTAATAATATATAAACCTTACACAATATAGTATTACACGAATGATCTGTGAATAGTGGAATTCTGGGAAGTTTGTGTGGCGATACAATTTCTTGACTACCGTGCGTTGCGTGACACGGATAGATTTACATACACCCTGTTATAAGTGCTACCTACTGTCTTGTTTATAACAAGCTTTTTTGTCTCTCAATTTCCTACGATTAGATACAAGATTTGATTTGTGCGTTTTTTTATTACTTTTAGGGAACTTCTAGCTTGTTAGGCAGGGTCTATAATTGTGATATGATTCTATCTAATCTATTATTATAGGAGGGTTGGTATTCAATATTAAATAACGTAAAAACACGATACAATGATTGCTAAAGTGGAGATATTATAAATAAACTCTTCCTAGTTCCGAACTGAGCACCGTATAGTGTGTTCAATGGAATGTTCTTATGTTAATATTTATACATATTTTCTAATCATATATAAAAGAGCAATATTGTTAAAGTTACATTTAATATATTCGAAATGGATAGTAAGTACAAAGCGAAAAAAGAGAACATAATCGTACACTATGACATTTTATAATTCTGTGGAAATCTGAATTATTTATTGACCACCATTGAAATAAGTTACTCAAACGGTGGATATAATCGAGACTTTTCTTGTGCATGATTGAAAATATTTAACTTTGTAATCTATAGCGAAGCGGTTTTCCTACATTAAGCTGTAGCGCTTTGATAGAAATTGTCGCGTTTATCTTGAATGTGTTTATGTAACTTTAGGTTCTTTGTCAGCTATATATTACGCCGCGATAAGCGTGAGAAACGATATAATGTAGCCTGTTAGAGCGTTAAACCGATCGAAAACTTTATTGTTTCCATATTGTGAAGACAAAATTTTGCCTTAAATATAAGGTGAAATAATTAATTTACATATTGTCAATGAGAGTAATGTTCTGTAATGAATTACCCGTTCAGTCAATAAGACACGTTTTTTTTATTATAAATATTCGTAAACTATTTTCAATGATTAAGCTTGTACCATTTTAAAATCTATGTTTTATGAGGTGTAAGGTATGGACAGATATTTTTATATGTACAAATAAGCACTTAAATGTAAAAGGTTTATGTGTAGCCTGGTAGAAATAGCTTAGTAGCGATAAGGCAGCCCTTTTGGCTCTGTATCATATTGTTTGGTTTCTTTTTGTATTTACTTGTAATTGGTGCTAAATAAACAATATTAAAGTGTTTAATAGTTGGCTTATTGATGTTATCATAAAGCATACATTTACCTATACCGTAAAAGGAAAATTTGTAGTTCTTTTTACACACTCCAAACGCTGCAATATAAATTCAACGTTGACGATGACACACTGCCTTTATTGAGAAGTATTTAAAAAATGAAAGGCAATATTTATGCAGGCTGGATATCCATTACCTCATTCGGTTCACACGGGCGGCTATAATTAGATAAATCGAGACGATTGTAAGAAGAAAGCAGAACGAATGTCGCGCGCTGCGATTTGTCACAGATGTGGTTCCGTGCCTTACGTTTTAGGGTTCGAAACGTTTTATTTAAATCTTAAATTGTATGTGTGTAAATGTGTAGGAATTTTAAACGTTTAAACTATAAATGTAACAATTTATAAGGTCGTGTTTGTAGGTATGAGGTTGTATGAGGATGTATGATGAGAGGATTCTCATAATTCCTTGGTACGTAGATATAAGGCATTGTTATAAATGCATTAAGCATTTTAAATTCTATCATGTATTAATATGAAATTAGCGTTCAATAGCTGATCAACACATACAGTTCTGATCACACCTCATGTTATTTAGAATGGTTCCTTTTATTTTCTAAATATTTATTTTGAGAATTTACCCTATTGAATTAGATTAAATACTATAGAATTGTCTTCTTTAAACGTTACTCTAGGTTAACCCTACACTTTGGCCTTGGCATCGCAGGAACATCGGCACTTCCGTCCGTCCATTCATCACGAAATCGATTGAGACTCGAATAGAGTACGTATCGATTACACGGACCTTTTTTATAAATCACATTGCTGTGAATTAAGTGAGGCCGAATTTTTTTCTTTGTTCCCAAACGAATTATTTGGCTTTACGAGTGTCACTTGAATTTATACGTTCCCTGTTTAATTAAAATTTTATTAACCAGTTCGATTTAACTTGATAATAAGTTTTAATATGCTATTTAGAGGTTATATCTATTTTGTAATGACTACCCCTTCTATAGCTGTGAGCACTTCGAATTCCTGCATATTAAGTGGACATACGAATATGCAGCTCCTATTTTATATAATTATAATGGAGTTTCATTATAACACCTACGTTTTAATCACGTTTCGGTGAGATAGTTCGTAGAATCGCACAGTTATCAGTATTGAATTTCCAAATAATAACCTTATTACATTACACTTTAAATAAAAGGATAATTCATTATAATTTTTATAATTTCAATGTAAAACAGGTTTCATTTAGACATGCTATTTACTGACAGAAAAGCCCAATATTCAAACAATAACATAAATCAAGATGCTCTCCCGTTCAATCCACTCATTTATTTGTAGGGAACTCGTTCTAAATGAATAAAATTGATTGCTTATACAAACTGAGCGCCCAAATACTCGGCCATCACATTAAATAAGGGTTTTAAAAAAGGTACAAGAACACGGTCTGGACGTCGGGCGTCGGGATACGGAGTGGAGGCGACCTTGGCGCTGCGGTAAGACAGCCGATTTTGTTATTTGTTTACACACAACACTACCTGTTCACAGCTACACGGAGCACAGACACACACAGCGGCGCAATCCTTTCGCCCAGCGCAGGCGCAGGCCTAGGCTAGCGCATCGCGTCCAATCGCTCCGAGATATTTTACGGCGATTTTCGTAATGAACCTCGATTTATTATGACTCTGGTATGCCTCTCGAAATTATAGACAAACCGATTACAATCTATATTGAAACTGAACGCTGTTGCTTATTGTATGTTTATAGCATGAAATCAATTAAATATCGAAGGTTTATGATCGGATGAAACATTTTTGTAAAACTTGACTTCATTTGTTAGAAGTATTTATGGGTCGTCGCCTCGCATTATGTCAAACCCCGGGACCATTATGGGACGTTTATCAAGATAGTGACATAATGTTTTCGTAAGCTGCTTTATAGCGGTCTTGTTATAGAAAAATGTAACTGGATCCGCTGGGACAGTATGAAAGACACGGAAGCCGCCTCGAAACGCCATAAAAATATTTTACCGCGGTACATAGTGGCTACCTGATAAGGATACGCAGTCGTTTGTAGTCGAAACACGAGGTCTAGAGATACGACTTATTACTGAATAATCTTCAACTACATTATATAATGCATATTTCGAAAGTAATCTGATCATTGAGTGCCTCTATGTCGCTGATGTTGGTTTTCTTAGAATCATGTATATTTTGCA
Source organism: Zerene cesonia (assembly GCF_012273895.1). NCBI lineage: Eukaryota > Metazoa > Arthropoda > Insecta > Lepidoptera > Pieridae > Zerene > Zerene cesonia. The sequence goes on from NC_052119.1 coordinate 6,877,373, forward strand.
GTACGAAATTTTGGAATATTGTAAATGTTTCTCTCTGAGGGATATTACACTAACATTTACCTTGGATCATATAAGTGTTCGTCCTATGTTTGTTCCATTTTAATTTAATGAAAAAATGAATCATATCTCTATATTACATTATCCAATAAAATTGACTCATAGATCTATGATCATAGATGAATGATAGTGTAATGTACCCTCAGAATTGAAAAGCATTTATATTGTCATTAAATAAAATGTAAATCCGCACTTATTCTTGTTGTAAGGCAGCAATCATTCAATCGAGAATTCGGACAGCAATGTTGGTAAAAAGTTTGTTGCGTTAAACGTAATCGGGTAAAACTTTTTGCGGTAATAAATAATGTTGTCCGGGAGTGTTTCGTGACCTCTGCTTAAAATCTTTGTTGTATCATCCGATGATTTAACCCGCTATTACTGGGTCGCCAGAAATGGACTGATTTGAATTATGGTGTGGGCTCGCAAACCGTTATTGGTTTTGCACGGCTATTAGATGGATGGTAATTACTTTGTCATGAATCGGTTTTATGGAGTGCTTTGTACGTTTTTAGGTCTCAATTATGGATTGTTCTTAATGCTGGGATTGTTTGAAGACAAGTAAAGCAAATAGAAACGCTTTGTGTTTTATTCATCTGTTATTATATATCTTTTGTTATAACAAATACAATGTATAGCTTTATTGATTAAATAAACATAACATAAACATAACATTTTTGGTAATCGTTCACTTTGCATTATGTTTTTTGCAAGAATTATCTGAAATAATTGTAATTTTGCATATCCTGATATAAAACAGTTAATTATTTTAATAATTAATAAGTGTTTAATAGATTACATCATTCATGTTCAAGCGTGTTAGGAAAATAGTAAATACAATGAAAACGACGCGAGCTTTATTCAAATAGAGTCGCCGTGTATTTGTCAATCTTGTATCAAGCGGTTAAAGCAAAGGAGAACAATAGCCTTAAGGTAATATTCTCAAACACTAGGTACAATGCTTGTACAAGTGCTCGCGTGACTTGCCCGCGATCCCATCACCCGCCCATCTCACATTCTCACGACAATTTGATATTTCACTGAACAAATATAGAAGCCATTTTTGATTGGTCCCGCGAATATAAGTGGTATGCGAATAAATCATTTTTTTTTAGATTGCCCTGACAATGATCTTCAAGCGTACAGCCAGTACATGTGTTGGACAAATATAGAATCTATATTGAAATACGATATTCAAAATAAATTGGTGAGATATGATACGTAGCCTCATTAATTAATATAGATGAAGAAAAAGTTAATTATTTATTTATTTGTTACATAAACATAAAACAGTGAACATTTAATTCGTGTGAATGAAAAATAATATCAAATGAAATATAATACGAGTTCGTAAGGGTCAATTAGAATTATACGGTATTATTTATTTTGAAATCTCGTAAATGACCCTGAATGAGTCTTTGAATCGCCAATAATTTTATTGGACCCTATAATTTAGGGCAGTCCAGACGCACACTCATGTCATGGACAAATTGGAGGTATTTATATAAAAAATATCACGTGCGTATGCGAACCAATAACATTGATCATATAAATGGAGTTTCAAAAGTTACATCTAAAAATACGCAAAATCAATAAAAAGTCTACGAACATCGACACATGAAAACCAAATAGCAAAATAAATTTCAATATTTATATCAAGCCAGTGCAGCCGCCATAATGATTTAAATTTTAATAATCGGACAGATGTTTTGAATATGTTATTTAATAATTAAAAATAACGTTTCAATCGTGGTCTTGATCGGAACACCGCGTCAGAGTGCCTGGCTACTGTGGGTCCGTCTGCATACGAAAACTCAATCAATGCATGAAATTTACAAGCAGATAAAATTTAACGTTTTACCGTTGTGTGTGTAACCGTGTATATGTACGTGGTAATTATGCGTTGGTAGGTCGGCGCGGGCGCAGCGCCGGTGGTCTGCCCCCGCCCCGCGCCCCTCTAGAAAAGCTCTCCTTGATATTAACGGATGGACGCTTTTATGATTACACTGTTGCTTATTCACTTTATTCGCCTATAATTATGTTCTATCATATGTCGCATAGATTGATGATTGGACTTAATTTCGTTTAGAAATAAGGTTTTTAGAAAAAATGTTTTACAATTAAGTTATTTGATATCTCTTGAAATAATCCAACTTTTCTTCTTTGCAATCAAACTTCTATTTACTTTTTCAATATGTATCTAAATAGTAACTTAATAATTTCCAAATATATATGACGCAGCAAAATATAATAGATGACTTTAATTTTAGATAAATTCTTTAAGTTAATAAGTTAATATTCTTCAAGCGTTATTGTACGGCAGTAAATATTAGAGCATCGTATTGGTATTCAAGCAGAGTTCTTAGAAAACCAATATATTATCATCACAATGCAAGGATGCATGGGAAGAAACTGTTTGGATATGTCGTATGTAAGATTTCTTACAATTGTGTTTGTTAGATTACCAATTAAATACTGGTATGGTGTGGGTAAATTGTTTTTTTGGAATGATTTGAATTGAATTTCGTTTAAAAATGGAATGCCACTTTTTGATTGTTTAAAAATGGAATTGATGGATTTTTGACCTCATAGTAATAATGTTGTTATTTAATCCATATTTTTTTTTATATTATGATCACCGTCCTGTAATATGACATAATATGAAATATGAACTTTCTCACATAGACAATTGGGACTAACTACTTTGTCACTATATTCAACTACAATTGAATGAAATGAATAAGACGATTTGAGAAGAAAATGTTTTCCCGGTCACAACTTCGAGAACCTCAAGACACGTTTTGTCATACCTTCGATAAGGGAAAGTGTGAGAATTCGCATATAACATCGGGCAGCATCGGCGGGTACGGAGCATGCGCCGTGGACCTCGCATGCTTTTATTTGCTTGTCACTCAGCTGGCTCGGACGTGTACAAAGCACGACAATACATTGTAAAGAGCTCTAACCTTTACAAAAGTAAATTTCGTTGTCATGCATAAAACCATGTTTATATGGAGCACTCTTGGCTCACAATAGCTAGCTTTGAGAACAATTAACATTTCGATTTTATAGTCCTAACCTTTGTTAGTATCGATGTTTGCGGCGTGGGAGATAATTGGTTTTGGAGGGAAAACGTTTTAAGGCTGTCATGTGTGATTGCCCTTCAACATATTCAAGTTTTATATTAAAACTTTAAGTGGACCTTGTTTATTTACATTGAGTTATTGCTGGGATTAATATAGCTAGGTAACTAGGCAAGAAAAAACTGACAAATTTTTATTGTACATTCTCAACTACATAATATAACAAATTATGTAAATTTTATGGTATGAGTGATTTATTGCAAAAACAAGACTACATGTTCTAGAACATGATTTGGAACATAATTCTGCGTATATAAAAACTTTACGATACGCTTCATCGTAAAGCTATAGCAATTTTATAATATGTTTTATTATTACAGGATCACTGTGCGGTGTAGAGGCAAATTGACAGCAGTCATAAAAAATCGTATTTATAATTCTGTAAATGTAAATGAAACAATTTTTATTTAAACCTTTTTATGGGCTTTATTTTTGGTTATAAATTGGTGTTGCATTACTTTTTAAATATGTTCCATTATTACAACAAAAAATATTTTCTGATTTGAAATTTGGAAAGCCTGGATATTAAGTATTTAAATATAATAATTTACTATTTCTACATAGCAACTATCCAAAAATATTTGTTTCTATTGTCTGTGATTGAAAAACATGAAGAAACAAAATAAATAAGCAATTGTTATAAATATAACAGTAGCATTATATAACTTAACGGTAATACCAATGTATTATTATTACTTCACTGCAAAAATTTGGTTTGTTTATACTCTTTCAAATCCCGTTATTGCAAATGTTTTGTTTATTTGCGAAAGCCTCTCTTTTATTATTTTATTTGGGGCAATAACCCTCATCCCTTTAACGTTTACACAGACACATAATGGTACCGTTATTTGTCCATTGTTTTTATTTTGCAACTCTTTGCCAACCCTTAAATCTTGTTTGTCTATGTCTATGTAACGGAAGAGCAATAAAATTCGGCGCCTTTTACTTTATTAGCAACAATTTGCCTAAACGACCATCATTATAGTGAGATTTTTGGAATTAGAAGTGACGAATCATGTCTGGCTTAAGCAAAACGTACGAATGGAATTCTTTATAGTTTTATGGATTTTTATCAACTGTTGTATTATGTTTCAAAATTCTAGAATGTTAAAGGAGTGTGAATTTTAATGATTCTTTATTTAATATTTGTGACTGGTTTTAGACGACTCAAAGTTATAAGTCATAATGGAGTCATATTGATTAACGCTTAATAAAACCTTAAGACCCTCCATCTGTTATTTATAAGTTTATAACATTTCAAATTGAACAAGAAATTGATGTTGTTAAAAACATAAGTGCAAAATACAACAATAGCCTACAGAGAATATACTAAGTATAGACAATTGAATAGAGTTCTGCGGACACCATAAAGTGAGTATCGCTATCTCTTCACTCTAGAGCCTTCCTATTCGATCAAAATTGTTATATTTATCTGATTTAGATAAACCTATATATCATGATTCATTGCCACTTAACGGTCTTGATCGCGTACTGATAGTTATAGAGTAAAAACTATATTATTGTATAATTATTTTAATATTTTTATAAACATGTGACACACATGTACAATTGTAATTGTAACAAAGGTTTCGTATAATACAATTACATAACTCTTTTAAGACATTTGAAAATATCACATAAAAGCAGGATTTTTAGCTATAAAAGTGATGAATAAAACGATTCAATTAACCACAATATTTAATATGTTGTCTATACCTTTGATCGCAACGAATAGAACGGGTATAGATGTTAAAGATTAGATCATCATTGATACAGCCTTCAAACTGGTTTCACTTATAATCCAGTATAAACTATAGGCCAACATTTCTTCGCTTAAAAACACATTTTTTAGCTAATAATATAAAAGACATTCATTGATATCTATCGGATGTTTCTAAGTAATGATTAAATATCATTCCATGCTTTATTCATATCATTTTATCCTTTATTTATAAATATTACGATGGTGTTCTTTAAAGAATTATCTAATGAGAGTTATGTAAGAGAGGATTCTAGTTTTCTTATGTTTATATCCATTATTGTGATTATCCGTTAAGTTGCAAGGTGCCATTTATTTGTTTATTAAAAAATAATCTCTGTACTAAAAACCCTATAGCCTCACTGGAGATTCAAAGTTAAAGTTAATAAATTCGTGCCATTTTACTAAAAATGTAATAGAATATTCTACAATGAAATACAATTCACGTTATATTGCATTTTGAATGAACGACTTTTTAATATATTTTTACTTTGAAATACGAAGCGTTTCGGCAAATTGATATGAAAGTGAGCTATAAGAGTTAACAACAAGCTCGTTAAACTAAAATGAGTTGTATTGATATAAGTTTTCGATATTTTCATGGATAGAGTAGTGTTAACTCTCCCGATTGAACCATCTGGGCACAACTATTTGTCAACTCCGTGGCCAACCCAAACATCACAGCGTTGTAAAATATAATAGAAAGTAAACCCGTATTATCATAGCAATGTTTTTCAAACATTTCACTATGGCACGTTTATTTTTCCTATTGACATTCGACGCTTCATTAAATTTATTCCAAAACTCTGTTTGTGTATGGTGATGCCACCGCATATTAGTCTTTCGTCTTTATAGCATTTTTTGTAGCGCATAGTTCAAATGCGATTGGATTTTCATATGCATAGGTACTGTTTTGCATTTACGATACCGTGAGGTCATAAACGGTGAAGTCATAGGAGATGCGAGTTTTTACTAATATTTTAGATGCGATAGTAAGTGTGCCTATTTTCGGTGAATTTTTAGTTCACTTATCTATTTGTTTGTATAAGTTCTCTCTACTTATGGTAATATAAACTTCCTAAGTACAGGTTTTTCCTACTTAACGACAAGTTTGTTCATTAACTAAAATAAAAATAAAATTTCTTTAGTGAAAATGACGTCTTATGTATCGGTTTTATAATTCTTTAAAAACAGTTATTTAAATTATATTCTCTTCAGAATTAAATCCAGTAGTTCTCTGCATAAATAAATAGTAGTGGGAAAGCAATCCAAATAAAGTGTAGGTTTGTTACAAGTAGCAACATTCTTAACATAATTAACATTTCATAAACATCATTTAACATAATGAATTACATTACACTCCCAACTCAACGTAATTTAAAATAGTTATTCACCCACCAAAATCCGAGTTCCATACAATAGTTACTTTATTTATTTAAATGAGCCGCTTAATTGATACTTAAGTTCGTTCAACTCCTACTAATTCCGCTCCTTTCTTCGTTCATTATCATCTATTTTATCATTATTTTTATCTAAAGTGCTCGATGGCTATCTACTATCTATAGGACTCGTATTTCATTGAGAACAATGATTAATTTGCGAGAGGACGCATTCAAAGGTTTCGTGTAATTACACAAATAATAATAGCCATGTCGACATGGCTATGCAGTGTCCGAGCTTTATTTACGATCTTGAAAGGGAAATGTCAAGATGTCCTGCGTTCGATATTATCGCGATTAAATCGTTGCGAGCGATTCCGTGATAGCGCACCTACTGTTCCATTCAAATACTTTTAAGGGAATTCTGGAGTCCGTTGCTTTGGAATATAACAATCTTTAAGATATTATGCAAGCTATTAAGTACCAGTTAAGCTGATAATGTTCAAAATATCAATACACATCTACTAATTTGCCATATGTAATTTTTCAAATATGTTTTCAACCTACTTAAAGGTACACCGGTTTTTTTGACTGATATTCGATTTTGAAATTGATACTCATATGCTAATATAGATACATAGAGAATATGCAAACATTATTCTCAAAATAACGTCTACAGTTCTCTTTGCATGACAACCACAACAATAAATTTTATACATACATTGCCATTGACTATAGACGTATATAAAACAAACATCCTTGAAATTCCCTTTCCTATGGTCAGTGCGTTGATTTTTTTGCAATCACATTTCCATACATTTGAAATACTCGTACCTTCAGTTTTCAGCGGTACTTGTGTAAGTAATAGCTTATCGAAACACAATGGACGCTCGCGGAATCGTATTCATTATAATTTAAGTCCACTCATTATTGTTCATGGCTTTTACATGTCTGGATTATGATGAATGAGCCGTTTTGGGACAAAGGGTTCGGTGTAAAACGTGATGTAATGGAATTTAATTGGTTCTAGATCCTTTATTAACACTTGTAACGGGTAGTTAAGAAGTCTCGTCATAGATATTCTGCATACATAAAAATATAAGTTAGTTACACTCCGCTTTTGTTTAAGGCAATCTATACATTGCTCCTGTACTGTATTATAAATTATTGGTTCACAACAAAAAATTCTCGAAACCCGCACAATACAAGTAGCCTCAAATGTAAAGACAAAAACCACAAAACAATTCAGCCAGCCCCATTCGTCATTCCCATCAGCGCCGCGTCACACCGCATTAATTTTTCCAAAGCGAAACAGGTTCCAAACATTAACATTTGTAAGGAGGCCGCCCATTCATGCAACAGATCTAAATTTTAGCGTATCAAGAGGACAAATCTCACAATTCCTAGATGTACCACAAAGAAGGTAATAACCATATCAAACAGTGTGTCCCTTTGCTGAGTTGCATACATATAGCCCGAAGGATTCAAACGCCTTTATACAAAAATAAGTAAAGAAATACGTTTTGTTTCCGTCACAGCGAGTCTTCCATTCCTAATGTTTTACGGGCTTTGAATACCGGACGAGTGGAGTTGGTGTCGAAATGTAGAACATTACACACGAATGTAAGCCTTATTCCTAAATGGGAAAGACGGGTTATGTCTGAAAGGGTTATTGCATTGATAAAAAACAATTTATACGGACGCACGTTAGGGTATGTTATTACCTAATAGGTAAAGTTTGAGAGCTTGTGATAGCGGACATAATTCTTTTAAAGTTAAATAAAATTGTTTGAGCTCATTATTATTTATAATATTCCTATTTCCTATTTAATTTTATTGCAATTTAGATGAAATCGGCTCTAATATTATTTATACTATTATATGTATTTTCACGCATACCGTGATTTTTTTAAATACTTGATTGTAATATTTATTGTAATGGCTTCTATAACGCCTACACTACTAGTTTATCTGATGATGCTTTGTGTTCGTTTGAATCTGATTGATATTAATGGTCACACGTCCGAGGTGATCACTACTAGCCTTGGCTTGATAAAACAAACTATCCATTTGTATTACTATTATCATTGTCTTTAACACATAATCTTATGTTATTTTGATACCATTTGCTTCTAGTCTGACTTATATTAGATTTATTTAACGTTAACAGGTAAACAAATTAATGATATAAACATGATAAACGTCATCATAAAGATAAAAGATTCTATGAAAAGCTCATTATTTTTTATAATATTTAAATGTCACGTTAAATACGCGGACGTCACAAATAAGCATACCTTGGCGTAGTATGGGACAGGTATCGTCACACGTAGGAATATGTATAAAGTGTATGCTATTGTGATTCTTATTTGAATGGAATTGGAAGGAGAATGCAATAATGAAATTAGGAAATTACGTGAGTGGTTTTGTTATAAGTGGTGCATTTCTACGTGAGAGACATGAGAAGTACACTATTACAACCCTACATATAATTTCAGTGCTCTCGTCCTTTGTGTTGGACGTCATTGTTATTAAAGTAATCACGGCCGCCCTCCATCATTCTCCAATCGGAACATTATGGGATATAAACAAAAGAAAGCAAGAATTCAATGAAAAGCCATTATGTCGCAGTGGAGGGCCCACTTCGGCCTGTTGTCTCAATATTTTTCTTAGTGGATAGAGTTGACGCGTCATTCTCTCGCGTCGTTCAAAAACGCCGAACGGAATTTTGAAGGGCTTTCGATAATGGCCCATATTTACGACATTTAGATAATGTTATTTAAACGTTGGGATTGAATTATTGAAATGAAATAAAACAAAATGTCACGCGCACGGCCATCGTAATTTATAAAGATTTTCGATCGAAGAGTGTATAGTATTATTTTAAATTTATGTACACAATGGAACATTACTGAAAATGCTGTCTTTATTAGAATAAATGAGTTAATATGTATGCCTTAGGATTAGATTGTGATTTACAAACACGTTTATAAATATTTGTTACAAATTGGAGATTCAATATTAATGTATCAATCATTGTGGATTACAAAGTTTTTTAAGTTGATATCTTTTTTTTTTAATTAATTATACCAACACCGACATCTCACTGAAACTGTATACACATGGTTTAGAGAATGTCATTTGAAATATTAATATTATTATATCACACGGATTTATGAAAATAATCCGCAAATATTTCATATTCATTTTTAAATGGGTGTAGGTATCACGGAGGGCATAAAAATCCTCATATCAACGCTAAAGAGCTCAATCAAAGCAAAAACTTAACCTTTTAAGATATTGAGTGTCATTTGTGTTTTTGTTTGACAAGACTTTTTATTAAGGATCATGGGTGGAGGCTTAAATAAGAGCGATATTATACGATCCAGTTAATGCTAAGAGCCGGTGTCTTTTACTTTACATGTGACGTAGGTTTGAGGCGGATTAGTCGTATCATTTGTGATGTTAAGTCCTTTGGAATGCACCTGTGTTATGCCTTTAATATTCAGTTAAATGATACAGTCTTTCAAGTACATTAATATGAGGATTTAGTTTTAAATATTCTTCGGTTTTTGCGGGTTACTGTGATTAAAAAGAATCACCGGCATAATAGTATATATTCAGTGTTTGATGCATTTTATTAATAATATATTATAACGATACATATAAATGACGTTATATAATGAAAGACTAATACAATGCAATCTATAGAACTTCTATTTGGTTTAAATACTAAGTAATTTAATAAAATAGCAGATCCCGTAGTAATTCAAACCTACGTTTAGTCAACAGAATTGAAACGAATAAATCTCAAAAGAGTAACGACGAAATAAAAGTAAATTATTTACATTTCAGTTCGGATTAAAATGGAATGATCATGTTTTGAATGTCGTAAGATTATTGTGATCTATGAAAATGCCAGTCGTTTTTGTGGAGGAAGCTTTGAGATGTGATCGTAAACTGTTACTTTTCGAGATCGTATCGCTCTTTGGCGATTTGGAGCATTGGAATTTTTTACGTTCTATCGTTAAAATAAAAGTGACTTTATTTTATTGTGGCTACGTTAATAGCCGCTTATTTATACTCGGTGTATGTGAGATGTAAATAATGAATTAAAGACAAACAAACAATTTTAGTATGCAAAATACATGCGTGACCCAAAATTATTAAGCTGATATTATGATTAATTATCGTGCCAACGATTTGTGTTTTGTTTTTTTCTTATAATCCTAAATATTCTAAATTAACCATTACAATAACAAAAAAAAATGCAGTCGGGATTTTTTTTATTTTCATAATAATAAATCTTGTTTATACATTAAAGTCACAATTAAAACAATGCAACTTCGATATTGTACAAGGAATCATCATTTGTTATTTTAAAGGACACAGAAAAATGTAGAATACACGAACAATGCGAAAAACAATTGCTTAATGTGCCTAAGTAATTTCACAATCGTAAATGTAAACAACATAACATTAACCCGTTAAACAATCGCGAATATTTTTATTATCTGCTATTGTATTCTCAACGGCAAAGTGCGGCAAAGATTTTTCAAAAGAAACACTTTTTAAGAGTCTAGAATTGATATTGTTTTATTGCACCTGAGTGACAGCAAATGTTCAGTCATAAAACCTTTCCACACCTTGTAGTCCGGTCAATTTAGACCAAAAAATGAGGGTGAAGTTACACAAAGTCCCAACAAGCTGAATTTCTGTGAAGTTGTTTAAAACATAATTATAAACAATGTCTCCAATTTCCCCATCATTCCCGTTTAAGGAAAAAATTTTATTCAAGGTCAAAGGTCAAAAAAATGAGTTTTTCGCGATTTTCAGCAAAACGGTAAGTTTTATAAAAGTACGTCAGACAAAAATTGTAGATCATAAAATTATCTATAAAAAATGTACCAATACTTTTTTTCTTACGAGCCACCGTTTCTGAGATATAACGATTCAAAAAGTTATAAAAGTTGTTATCGTCATAATATGCATGAGTACGCCACGTATATACATCTAGAGTTGTTATATTTTATATACATATATAAAAGAAGAAAAGAAAAAAGAGAAAAGAGCTCCTAAAAAAACTACCTGTTTAGATAAGCATCGATATGCATGTTTTGTTAAAAATACTAAAAATAAAAAACAAGTTCAATTAGCTTGTCTTCCACCAACCTCAGTTGCTGCTCATCAACATCTTTTTAGAGTATATTACCAAGTTCAAGTGTGGCTTGGTAATCAGCTAGACCCTACAGACTGGGGTTGGAAATTGGTCAACAATATATTAGAGCCAGTTCAAACTTTACTTCCACCTGCGCCGGAAAAACTGCTGAACACTATTTTTTGCAACTGCAAAAAGGGATGCAGTGCTAAATGTGGTTACAAAAAAGTCGGACTGTTTTGTTCTTTGGCATGCACAAATTGTCAAGGCCGGTCGTGCTCTAATATTGAAACAGAAATAATGGAAGATTAGTTTGACTCCGACGAAGTATCATGCGATACATCGCTATTGGCGCAATTTACTTGCATCGAAAATGAAGATGAAGAAGAAGCAGGAGGAGAAGAACAAGAAGAAGATCAAGAAGAAGAACAAGAATTTGAAACTTACGAATGAGACAAATAAACTTCAACACTTTTTTTTAATTTACATCGCTTTTATCTTTCCCAATCTTTGAAAATTTCCGTTATTTTGCAATAGTTTTACATTAAACAGGATCACAACTGACCGGTGGAGTAGGCCTACTGGGGAAACCACGTTAAAAAAAAACGCGCTAAGTACACTACCTCATAGGTGGCGTGGAAACGTGTGCATATTATGACGATAACAACTTTTATAACTTTTTGAATCGTTATATCTCAGAAACGGTGGCTCGTAAGAAAAAAGTATCGATACATTTTTTATAGATAATTTTATGATCTACAATTTTTGTCTGACGTACTTTTATGATAAAACTTACCGTTTTGCTGAAAATCGCGAAAAACTCATTTTTTTGACCTTTGGCCTTGAATAAAATTTTTTCCTTAAACGGGAATGATGGGGAACTTGGAGACATTGTTTATAATTATGTTTTAAACAACTTCACAGAAATTCAGCTTGTTGGGACTTTATGTAACTTCGAATGTCTAAATTGACCGGACTATTGTGCTCTTGTGCAATTTTTATGTGATGTTTTGCACTATTGAACAGTGTTAACATATTTTTAATTAAACGTTATACCGTAAACCTATTCTTAAAACAGACACAAAATATCCACTATGTATAACAGTACATAACATCTAAAATTTCACACCCAGTTTGGAAAACTATCCTACTAATATTGTAAATGCGAAAGTTTGTGAAGATGGATGTATGTGTATGTATATTTATTACTCTTTCATGCAAAAACTCCTAAACCGATTGCAATGATATTTAGTACGTAGATAGTTGGACAACTAGTGAAACACATAGGCAACTTTTTATCCCGATATTCCTATGGGATACAGACTCACGCGGGTGAAACCGCGGGGCGCCGGTAGTATTACAATAAACATGGACCATAAGAGTATTGAATTTATCATTAATAATGCGTTTGTTTCGAACAAATTCAAAACAATGATTCTAAACGTTAAGCCTATCTTAAATGAAAGGCCCATTGTAAATTAATCGCATTAAAGTTACACGACAAGTTATAATTTAAATTAATTACTTAACCGTTATTTTGAATTGTTAATTCATTAAGACATCGCTTATTCAATGTCTCAGTTAAATCAGTGTAATTATGTGTGGAGTTTTTGCATTGTAATTTATACTGCAAACCCCTTCGGGCTGTATTGCTTTTCTTACAAACTTACCGCACAATCGCTTCAGGCCACTAAATGCTACTACGATCATAAAATATAATGCTTTTTCTGATCTCACTACATGTTAATCCACGTAAAGCATTTTGAACTGTAACACTGCCAACTTACAGTTGTTATTCGTTTGAATAGTTTCTAAGGTCTGTATTCAATTTGTTGGACCGAGTTTACACAGGACGAAGTGCAACGTAGGGATAAACATTAGGCTTTGTGCTGCTCATAGGAAGAGTAAATATTAGCTTCTATAGTTCGTAGAAAAATGCGTTTTGAAAACACAGGCGATGTGTACGGTTTTAGTTATTAGAATTATATCGGGTGTCTTTCAATCGTGGCCGCTTTGCGTCTCTATTATAATGGATTCTTTAAATTTGGTGCGGGTTTGTTAGAACCGACGGTAAAGCGGGCGGTGTCGGCCTCCCATAGAAAATTGATCGCGTATTAATTTTCGTGGCAATAAACCTGCCCGTTCTTTATTTATATAGAACGGTAGTCACAAATGGTTCTGCTCGTATATTTTAATTAGGCTTTTGGCGTTGTTTCGCCGGAGGCGATGAGATTAGTGTTTGATCAATTTTTTATACTTTGTCATGCTGTAATGGAGTTCTTGTCGGCTCTGTTTTCCTTTGGCATCTTTTAAAAGATATTTGTAGTGATAGCTGTGAATTTCAAAACAGTAGTATTTGAAAGCGAAAATAAATAAAAAGAGCACATAAACTATATTGTTAATAGTTCATAGTTATGAATTATACGATTGATAAAATAAAAACACTAAATGTCCATTATTTAAAAAATATTCAAGAGACTATCAGTGATCATTATACGAGTTAAGCTGCGATTAAAATATTTATCACTTTTTAAAATTCGTAATATTTTAATAACCGCGAATGATGCTTTGATTCATAAAACCGGAATTGAGAACAGGTTGCTACAATTATTTAAAAATGTTTAAATTAAATGTATAAGAGGCATTCGGCCATAATAGTAATAAAATGTATAAATAAGCTACCAAGTTGATCGGTTTTATTTGAAAGCACACGAGTAGCATACCCCCTGTGTTGCTTTAAGTTTCTTGCATAAACATGCTAAATGGCTGAATTGTTTCCTATCTGTAGAGTGACCACACATTTTGTATAATGTTGGATGGAATTTTATTAATATTAAATTTTAATGAACAATTTTAAGATTACTTATTTAGAAATAACCACAAAGGTAGAATAAAATCACAATAAGATAAATACTAACTGAGTCCAGCGTTTACACTCACGTAAATGTCTTTTTTCTAATAAATTTGAGCATTTTCTATTAAAAATGAGCTAAAGTTATTCATTATTACAACAACTTATCTTACCTAATCACACCAGAAAAAGTGTCCAGAAGCTGGACCGATTGTCTGGCCGTTCCAGGGAGAGAGAAATAGACAGGCAGACAAATATTGTAAAAAATGTCATTTTGATAGATGTGTATGCATCCATTTGCAGTTTTAGTAATAAAGTGGTTATTTTAATATTACAAACTTTTCTTTCATCATCAGCCCATATATGCTCCCACTGCTGGGACACAGGCCTCCTATGAGGGTTCAGGCCATAATCCACCACGCTGGCCAAGTGCGGGTTGGTAGAGGTCACATGTCGTCGAACTTTTCATTCTTGGACATGCCGGTTTCCTCACGATGTTTTCCTTCACCGTTGTAAGCAGTGGTGATGTTATCCACGAGTGCAGATAAATTAAAAAATCAATTTATTTCCTGCACGCTCGTCCGGTCTCGAACCCCAACTTATCGATTTTGAAGTCCGAGGTTCTCACCACTGAGCCACCACTCCTTTTTTTTTAACTTTTCTTTAATTATATTAAACTAACTATAACCCGCGTAACTCCCCTATATGCTAATCCAGACTATAATCTATCTATACCAAATTTCATATGTGCTCATATGAAGCTTTCGTGTTGAAGAGTAAAAAATGTTATATATATCTATCTATACTTACAAAACTTTTGCGTTTATAATAATAGTAGGATTTGTTTTCATAAATTATAGGTTCCTAACAAATATAACCTGAATACTTTAAGGTACAATTACATAGACAAATGTAATTAGTGTAAAGATAAATTTAAGTACATATTTGATTATTGAAAAGACAAGGCATTTAAGCTGACGTTAAACGACGAGGAGTTATGAGTTTGAGGTGTTTGTGTGTACTGTGTATATCTGCAGCATCGCAACATCCGAACGCATAAACCTATTTCAATTTTGTTTTTATTATTTAAATGGTGAATTATTCGTCATTGTTTTTAGCAGCTATGTTTGATAGAAATGGTCAAATTTTAAATTCAATAAAGATGTCCGTCAACACAAAATAGAGTCGAGGGTCATAATTTAAGATTAATTTACTTAAACTAAGTCCGATGTAAAGTCTGACGTAGATGAATATAAATGCAGGACAAAATTTGTCAAAAAACAGGCATTCGAGTTTGTTCTCGCCGCCATTACATGGAAGTGTTCAAAGATTTAACCGGAGCTAAGCTAACGAGTTAACTGAAACCGCGTAAGGTTTGTAAAGGCCGCCCAAGGAATGTGCGCCGCTGGGCCGTCGCAGCCGCGGTGGGCGATCGTCCGCAGCGCACGTTACAAGTAGCGTAGCCTGACAACGACCGCGTGACGTCACGTTCTGCAGACCTACTAACTAATGCTAGCGATCTATGGACAGTAGTGGCATCACACTAAAGAATACACTTCCACTTGCTGAACCTTATTGAAGCTATATATATTCAGTAAGTTAAAAAATTTCGCTTGCGCGATTCAGGCTGCATTTTATTTTAATTGATTTAACTGTTTTTTATTTTAGGTTTTCATACTAATAGATTCAAATTGAATAAGACATCATGAAATTTTGTATTTAATTTTTATTATACTTATGTAAAATTTTAATCTAATCAGTAGGAACTTCGTGTGAGGCAGTCCTTCTGCCACTTATTATTCTGTGCTTCGTCTATTAGAGCGTCTTATTCTCATAGAAATCTATAATATCTCAAATCGATTATTGTAATGTTATGATCAACGTTTGTTTTTTTCGTTAAAAACGTAAGTGGACCAGTAAGTTACATTGATATAAAAGAAAATCAAAATGTCCTCTCCTCATTCCGTTAAACATGCGTACCTTAGTCAATACAAGTGTGGGTCAAAAGCAATATCACGGTCATAAAGACGGTCAGGCAAGAAATAAGACGACACAGCTCCCATTCACACTCGCATCCTAAAATATTTATCCTCAATACATCGAGCCTCCGTGCCTGCTACTGAAAAAACATATATGGAAAATAATAGCGGACATTTGCATATATTTAAAGTGAATTGAAATATTTGCGGTAATGCTGTTTGTCGCTTTAAATAAATTAAGTTGGAAACGGTTGGGAGTTATTTTGTTTTGTATGTAATTGGGGACATAACTTTATTCGTATTTGAAACAAACGCCTTTTCATTTTATTTTTATTTCAATCTGATAAATGGGTTAAGAATGATACAAAAAGACGCACACAATAACGACATTTTTAATTGACAAAATCTACGCTTGGTGTTTTCTTAATGGCAAATTATTATGGTAGTATTAAAATATAACGAATTTATTATGTTAATTTATAAGTATCGTAGCTTAACACACTAATACATTTAAACGGACTTTTTATCATTATATTTGCATACATTTGTTTGTCGTCTTTGGTGGATTTATACTAGTATAGTATATTATGTTATCTGTGGTAGTAGTATACGAGTATTCGCAAAGTAGTATACGAATTTTATTTCATTAACTTTAAATTATGCATCAATCTCATGTGAAGAGAAGTATCCCCAGTAACGTTATAAATGTTAAAGTAAGTTTGTTTGTGACGTTTTCACGATCAAAGTATTTAATTAATTTCAATGAAATTTGGCATAAAGACAGCTTGAGCCAGGGAACTATATACGAGCAAAATCCTGGGACTGTCTTTTTCTTTGACTACGCGGCAAGCCGTCAGGAAGCTAGTTTTAATTTAATTGACTTGAAAATGTCGAATTAAACGCTCAAATTTCCTGGATTAACACATTTATATTTCAAGTATTGGAAAGCATTTAAAGTTATTCATTTTTAAACAGTTGTTGTTGCTATAAAATTAATGGTTAATTAATTCAAAATATATAAATATTATCGAAAGACAAATTTTTTCGCTGATATAAACTGTAAGAGATAAGATAACCTTAAAAACCTGAATATTTAATTCGAAATATTGTCTCCGTTCATTCAAGTTACATGACTTGATACTTTGTCAGTTTATTAATGTATTTTTTATAACAAATACCAGTAGCAATGTATTAGTTTTCAATATCAATAAAGGACTTTTTTAAACAATTATATTATACGTTGTTTTGATTTTATAGTAAAGTTATTTTTAGCTCCTGTGGCAAAAACGACGCCGCAGATATGAATTATCTGTATTTATATGTCCATGTGTCTGCCGCTCTGTGGCATCGTAGCTCCTAAGCGGTTGAACCGATCTTGATATGGTTTTATTAATTTGACAGGTGCATTAGTCGGGAGTATTTATCACTAAGTTTGATGAAAATCGATTCAAGACACCTGTTACCACAAATGTCGAATTAAATATCTTTTGTCCCAATTTTCTCAATATGGGTATAAAATTAAAGGACTTGATTAGAAGAATACGTTGAACAATTTCAAATCCAGGATCCAATAGGCAGAGACAGCAAATGGGATCAGGGCTTTTTTAAATTCAATTTATTTGTACAGCAGATAGGTTGTTTCATACATAAATTGAAGGACATTTTCGAAAGTTTTAAGTATCTTAAGGTAGAAAATTGAAACGACGTCGTAATTTTATACAGAAATCTTAGTCGGACTCTAAATAGCTCCAGCTGCCGTAAAATACAATGGCATTTCTATCAAGACACTAAACAGTCATTTAAAAACTTATTTTCGTTTGACAAAACGGCCAACGTTCTATTCGATGTAGGGAGCGATATGTTAGCGAGTTGCTTCGCTTTGAAGATGATTATACAAATGAGCAAAATGCACCGTGATGACGGCGACGCGCAGCTGTAGTAGTGTTATCTAAATATATCGAATTGGGTAACTGAAATTGCTTTTGTAGTGTCAAGAAATAGACGTTTCAGGAATTCGTTCTCTGTACTATGTTTATCCACTTCTTTACTGGAGTTTCCATGCACGTGAATGGATTTCTTATAAGTTAGTCAGGTAGCGTCGGATGCTGATGTATAGAATAGTTGTTCTGCTATATACCTATCACTTTGTAAATTACTTACTGCAATTTTGACTAATATATTGTGATTAAATAGTCCGTAAGGTTACTTTGTTTGATGTGTATTCCATCATAAATAACGGATTTCACAAACTTTCTTATTGGGAATCATTATCTATTATCTTAGAATCCTCCTATTCATCATAAAGGGCGTAAAGCGTTGGCTATAACTTACAATTTCTCGCAAGTTCAACCGATAAGTCAGTCAAATGTTTGCATCTATAGAGTGCAATTTCGAAACTCCTATTAGCTTACATGTACGCTATTCAATAGATTCGAAAGTCAGTGTACGCCTGCTAGAAAACCGTGTACAACACATAGTTCACGTTGGGTCCGTCTGTTTGAACCATAGTAGCTAACATAACAGAAAAGCATTCTGCCTTGGGGCGATTCAGTTTTCTATTTTCCCATGGGAGTTCTAAAAACCTTTGTTATAAGTCCTTTGTAATGTTTTTTTTCTGCTTTCATTGTGAGTATGAGTATGAAAAATTTAAAACTTTCCTATTGCATTGTATTTGTAGCACATTACTGGATCCACTTATGAGTTGTACGTACTCATAATATGACAATCTATGTTATACATATGAAACATCTACGGAAGTATATGTATAATTGTAACCCTAATCGTGTTGAAATACGCACAGTTTCCAAAGCAAATTGATACTTAATTAAAAAAAAGTAAAAGAAGAATAGACAATAGGTGTACATATTGTTGAATTTATAATAAACAGCGAACTTGACACCACAAATATAAGCAGTCCCACATAAGTGCTGACACCGTCGTCTATTTCTTGTAAAAGTTTATTGTCGCGTTGACAATCGGAAGCGTTTGTATAATGAGACTGATTTAAATTGTATATGAATGTATTCACGCTTATTGTGGGATGCTCCAAACTAGATTATCACTCGGTATGACTGGCTTTTTTATACGTTGGCACCTTTTGTGCATAGTAATAACGTGATGAGAACATGCGCTGGATGTGTGGTGAATGTTTCATAGTTCGGTACACGTTATGTGTTTGAATAAGGCTATAGAGGTTTATTTTGATCATGCATTTCGTAAAACATGTTTGCATGTGTTATTCAATGCTGTTTGTATTGTTGAAGATACACTTACCTAAGGTACAAAATTGGAATAGTTGAAGAATATGTACTTAAATAATAGTTACAATTAGTTTATAAAATTATTCTTTAAAAATGATGTGAACTAAACTGTGTGTTACTAAACTAGATTAGTTTAGTAAGACATGAGTATATCACGTAAAATTCTCATGGGTAATAAATTATAACCACATAATTATTCAGTATAAATATAAAATCTGATATGTACTCTGATGCGAATTTGTTATTTTGTATCCCTTTCATTTATTGGATAATGTACCCAAAAACGTCTGAGGTAATCAATTCGAAGGCAAATAAATATTTTTTTTATTATTCATTAATTCGACTATATATATTTTTTGTTTTGTAACTTGATATCTACTTTTTGTGTTTAAGAGAAAATTTTAAATTGTCCCATTTTAGAATCTGATGGTACCTAGACCTACCTCTTTTCCTAGGAACGTTTTTAATAACTAAGAATTATTCTAAGTAGGATAAAGTTAGTTGTATCTACATGTTTACAACGATTTTTAATACATACAATAATATATACACATGTATAAAGTTTCATAATCTGCTTGTTGGGCGCAAGGAATTTTAATAAAAATCTTGATTATCCAAAAGCCTATGTTTCCTACGCTCATTAATTACCACTCATTTATGCGTATAGTGTCTGGTCGTCGCTGCTCTTTAATGAATTTTTAACAAAAACTTAATTAAAAATCTTATATCGTATCTCGAACTCGAAGGAAATGAACTCATTCTTCTGAGTTACTGACTGACGGACCGAGTGACGGCACCGTCATTACCGGGCTAACCAGTATGTTAAGACCCCTTGAATCTTCTTAAAAACCGGCTCTACTGTGTGTTCCTTATATTTACAACTTGCAACATGAAGCGCTGCAAGTATGTAAACGTTTAACCATAAAGAGCTTCAACAGCGTTGCACCGCTGCTTGAAGACCTCGATACGATAACAGCTGTTTTTCCTAGTTATATGAAAATAGATGGTGTTCATATAAAATTGATTTTAAATTATAGACATAGTAAATAATGTTCTATAAAATTGCTTTTAAGCAAAAACAATCATCAAGCTAATTATGAAATGGCTATTGAATTAATAATTATGAAAACGTCAGAGGGGTCAATGTAACGTGGAAATTATGTGTGTTTAAGAAATTTCAATTTGAGCTTTCCGTATAAGTTCACCCGTCTAATTATATTCTAACATTATTTCGTTTGTTGTTTTTCAAAACATAATTTATGTCGATGAAGTTGGATTATAAAATATACGTTTTATTAAATAAGAGCAATAAACTACTAAATATTATTGCTTGTTTACTTAGCATGCTTTTTATATTTCTCTAGTAATACAATTTCACTTATGATAAAAAATGAACAAGAATACACATAATACTTGTTTGAAGAAGGTAATTGAAATTCCACTCTTAATGTAATTATGAAAATAGTTCTGCAGTTAAAGATTATTTGGCTTATAAGCTTTTTATTGCAAAATAATTTAAAGAGTCAATAAGATTTTACTTTAAGTCCATCATAATCAATTAAACTTCATCTTAACTGACATATTCTACCCATATTAAATTTAATTAACGAAGTTGTCATTCAGAGGGAATAAAATAAAATAAATTTGAAAAATTTATCAGTATATTATTTCTTTCTTTCGCTACATTGCCGACTTTTTGCGAAGGGATTAAGAAAGGATTGGCGATAGGAATAAAGGAAAGGACTGGGAAGGGTAAGGAAAAGGTTATGGGCCTCCGGCTCCCTCACTCACCGAACGAAACACAGCAGAATGCTATTTCACGCCGGTCTTCTGTGGGGGTGTGATACTTCCCCGGTGCGAGCTGGCCCAATTCGTGCCGAAGCGTGCTCGACTACCACATACATAACACACACATAAATCTAATTTAAGTCTCGCCGTAATCACTTTAATTCTATTTAATCAATATTAACCACGATTTTTTTTTTGTTCTTCATGAAAGGCGGCTGGACAAATAGCCCATAGAAGCGATGGACATTGAGGCAGGAAGTTTCTCGAAAGGGGACCGTGTACAGGACGTAGCAGCCTCCAACATGATGGATAGATGACCTGATTAAAATGGCAGGGAGCCGCTGGACTTAGGCCGCTGGCGTTTGGTTATTTTTAATCTATCTGCAAAGGCAAGAGACACGAACTGATTCTTAAATTAATCAAAAATAATTTCATATCTTATATACCTTATTTAAATTTGATATTTACTTTATTTTTCTTCGAGTGATTCCTTGTGAATATAGCTAGTTATGTAATTTATAGAGGCTTAGTAATTACCAGTCAGAGATTGAGATGTTGCACAAATGATAAAATATGGTTGAATGATAGGCTTTTACTGGTTAATGTATGTGTCGAAGAGATAGAAGATTTCATATTGAAAAAAAAAGATGACAAAGTGGAGGTGTTTGAATATTTTCTTATTTAAATGCTCTTAAACTTATTGAACTGATTTATATTTGATTATAGTACAATTATATATAAGCCATTTATCATATAAGTATTTTTTTTGTTTCTTAATTTTACATACTGTACAATATTATTAGAGTAATTGATATTAAACAGCAAGCATCACGAACCAACGAAACTAATAAATCTGTACAATAAAATGCGAGACATTCCCACACATTTATAAGGCTATAACGATATCTTATTTTGCTATCTATATTTAAAGTGTTCGTAATATTCGCAAAAAGGTAAGGAAGAGTTCTGTTAACAAAACCAACATGGGGCGTCTGCAAATTGGCGGCTCGTTGAGATGGGCACGTCGTGACTTCTCCATTGAGCCTCAGGCCTGCGCTTGAGCGATGAGCGATGAGCGGTGAGCGGTGAGCGGCAACCTGAAATGTCAAACAGACTAAAATAGCTGTAGCTAACTTTATTTTAATCTCAACGTAGGATACTCGAATTTTCTGTGACCTATTTCCTTCTCCTAGCCCTTTCCAGTCCATTTCCAGTCATCAATCCTTTCCTGATCCCTTATCCCTTAAAAGCGGGTAGCGCATTCAGCAGCCCGCTAGGACATAAAAAAAACCTACAGCAGCGTTTTGGTTAATAGAATAGATAAGTGGTTTTGTTCCAAAACAGCTTATTTATATACTTTAAACTACAAAACCAAACTTAGGATAATGTATAACTCAATTATTGACTCAAAAATCGTGAATCTTTGTTGAATTGAAAACCTCGTCTTGGTAACAAAATAGCATTAACTTAAAAGCTTCGTACTTTGTTAAAGAGGATCTTAGTTTTATTCCTGCGATGAGCCTTTACCCGATTATTTGCCCAGTAATGGTGGAAATCCATTAAACAAGTTTCTTTTAGTGATTGAAGTTAGAACAACAAATAAACGACAAATGCATTTTTGAATTACATGCAGACAATTTACAAACGAAATTGCATGCCTTATAGTTTATGCAATCATTGCTATTTGCCTGTATTGTTGCAGCATTTGTGTTGTGATGCGCAATTATTGTTAAGAAATATGATAACTTGACCACGAACCTAATCTGTTAGTTCATGTGTAACATTCATAACATTAATGTTTTGGTTTAGCTCACATCTGGTGTTTCGTTTGATATAATATTATGAAGTAAACATCACTACCTACAAGCACAATTCTTCTTTTCAAAAATTATTGGTAAAAACATTTTTGAGTCATATACAAATGAAATATTACTTCTGATTGTTCATGCATTAATCTTATTAGTCTATTTCATTTGACAAAATCGACTGTATCGGATCTTCTCCGCATGACTCAGGCTATTGTGATTTGTTACGTAAGGAAATCAGCTCGCGAGCTATTTCGTTCTATTTAGGGCTTATTTCGAATTTCAATTCAATTCCTGTATAATTAAGATTGATTACGCCATGTCAAATTGGACGTTGTAGTTGTGTAATAGTTTTGTGCACATTTGGCTATGATACTGTAGTAGTAATAGGAATAGTAGTAGTGTGTTTGGGTACTGAACGAGTAAGGTTTAATAATGTGCCAAAAATTACTATAAGTGCAAGAAAATTATGAATTTGATATACATAATGTTTTTCATATATAATATGTATGCATAAACGATTTATTCATAATTAAACTTGATTAACTCTTTTATGTTCTTAATCTTATCGAGGACATGATATTTTATCATCACTACAAATAGCTTTATGCTATTAAACTTAGTAGTAATAAAAATGTGGGTTTAGTATAATGCAACATACTTAAAAAGACTTCGCCTGGTAGTACTGTGAAAGCTTTATCAGGAACACTATATTTTGTAGCTTCACCTTTATACTGCAAACCTATTTTAGATAAAACATCCTAAGGTTACTTTCATATCAAAGCAATTGAAGCTTTATGTATGGGATTTTAAGCTTATTTTCTTTTAAACTATCCAAAACGTTGTGGTATAATCGAAAAATCCATGCGTCTAGGCATAAAATAAATCTGATACAGTAAATTATTAACACGGGTCGTTTCAGCAATATAAGTGAATTTAAAAACCAATTTTATATCTTTCAATACCTTTTAGTGCTCATCTTTTTTTATACATTGTCCATAAATTCAGAAAACTCAACACCATTTCGAACAATTTGTCATGCGCCTACCACATGTATGCCGACGATCTCCAAATCTACACCCAATCAACCC